>NC_039274.1:1648958-1799149 GCF_003368295.1 Carassius auratus | reverse complement strand
ATTTTATTTTATTTTATTTTAATAGGTTTGGTTTTATTTTAACAAGATGACTTTTACTTCCACTCAAAGTGCCTCAACGCAATATTGATTGTATTTATTGCTATTAATTTTATTAATTAATTTAAACATTTTGGTTTAATTTAATTTAACCAGGCTTGAAATTCCTGTTTTAAAATCACTAAATTCATCCCCAAATTACCTGCACTCAAAGTGCATCACCACAATATTTTATTTAATTTTATATTATTTTATTTTATTTTATTTCAATAGATTTGGTTTTATTTTAACCAGATGACATTTACTTCCACTCAAAGTGCCTCAACGCAGTATTGATTGTATTTATTGCTATTAATTTTATTAATTAATTTAAACATTTTGGTTTAATTTAATTTAACCAGGTTTGAAATTTCTGTTTTAAAATCACTAAATTCACCCCAAATTACCTGCACTCAAAGTGCATCACCACAATATTTATTTTATTTTATTTTAATTGTTTTGGTTTTATTTAACCAGATGACATTTACTTCCACTCAAAGTGCCTCAACGCAATATTGATTGTATTTATTGATATTAATTATTTTAAACATTTGGTTTAATTTAATTTAACCAGGTTTGAAATTTCTGTTTTAAAAATGACCAAATTCCCCCCAAATTACATTCAATTTAAAGTAAGCGCAGTATTTGTTTACTTTTATTTAAATTCAATTTCAACCAGAAGACATTTCTGATGTTAAAGTTGAGAAAACAGGCCCCATTACTTCCACACAAAGCGCGTCACCGCGCGACATTTATCTTTTGTGAATGTATTTATTCATTAAAATGCATTTTTTTTATTGTTACTTATTTCTTTCCCTTAATTTAGCTCATATTAAAAAAGAGAGAAGACTTTTAAAAGACTTGGAAAAAACTTTGGAGTGGAAAAGGATCTGTTCTTCTCTTTGGCCTGCCTGTGTGTCTTCTTTAAATAGGTCGCTCTTGACTGTTGTACTCGCTTACGGCCATACCACCCTGAGCACGCCCGATCTCGTCCGATCTCGGAAGCTAAGCAGGGTCGGGCCTGGTTAGTACTTGGATGGGAGACCGCCTGGGAATACCAGGTGCTGTAAGCTTTTGCTTTTCCTTCAGCCAAGGCTCAGCTATCATTCTAGTTCCTTTACACTTTTATACGGATTAGCTGCTTCTTTTTTGTCTGTTTTCTCTTTCTCTGTGCCATCTTTCTGCTTACGGTGTCACAAAGGACAGCTCAGCCTCGTCATTCTTCCTTTCTCCTGCAGGAGGCGATAGACGGGCCTTTTCTCTGTCTCTATTACAAACTCTTGAGCGCCGCGTGCTCTTTGGAAATGACACCCCTCTCTTCAGTTTGAGACGGAGCTTCCCAAATTTGATTGTCATCCGAACCCCTTAGTGGTAAACTACACAGGAGATGCACCCTCTTAGATTTAAAGTTCATTTTCAAATAAATTAACAAAAAACACATTCTCATGTTCATTTTTTCACTGATGTTGGTGGTGGGATCAAATTATTTGCAATTAAACAAATGACATATTTCAGCTTATTTTTGGTACTTTTTCATTACTTGGAACAGGACAAGAGTTTTTTATCATCTAAAAAAAAAAAAAAAAAAAATTCATTAAACTCATCAGCAAATATTGTTTCATTGTAGGAAAATATAGGCATGCCCTTTCTGTTTTAAAATCACTAAATTCACCCCAAATTACCTGCACTCAAAGTGCATCACCACAATATTTTATTTTATTTTATTTTAATAGGTTTGGTTTTATTTTAACAAGATGACTTTTACTTCCACTCAAAGTGCCTCAACGCAATATTGATTGTATTTATTGCTATTAATTTTATTAATTAATTTAAACATTTTGGTTTAATTTAATTTAACCAGGCTTGAAATTCCTGTTTTAAAATCACTAAATTCATCCCCAAATTACCTGCACTCAAAGTGCATCACCACAATATTTTATTTAATTTTATATTATTTTATTTTATTTTATTTCAATAGATTTGGTTTTATTTTAACCAGATGACATTTACTTCCACTCAAAGTGCCTCAACGCAGTATTGATTGTATTTATTGCTATTAATTTTATTAATTAATTTAAACATTTTGGTTTAATTTAATTTAACCAGGTTTGAAATTTCTGTTTTAAAATCACTAAATTCACCCTAAATTACCTGCACTCAAAGTGCATCACCACAATATTTTATTTTATTTTATTTTAATTGTTTTGGTTTTATTTTAACCAGATGACATTTACTTCCACTCAAAGTGCCTCAACGCAATATTGATTGTATTTATTGATATTAATTATTTTAAACATTTTGGTTTAATTTAATTTAACCAGGTTTTGAAATTTCTGTTTTAAAATGACCAAATTCCCCCCCAAATTACATTCAATTTAAAGTAAGCGCAGTATTTGTTTACTTTTATTTAATTCAATTTCAACCAGAAGACATTTCTGATGTTAAAGTTGAGAAACAGGCCCCCATTACTTCCACACAAAGCGCGTCACCGCGCGACATTTATCTTTTGTGAATGTATTTATTCATTAAAATGCATATTTTTTATTGTTACTTATTTCTTTCCCTTAATTTAGCTCATATTAAAAAAGAGAGAAGACTTTTAAAAGACTTGGAAAAAACTTTGAGTGGAAAAGGATCTGTTTCTCTTTGGCCTGCCTGTGTGTCTTCTTTAAATAGGTCGCTCTTGACTGTTGTACTCGCTTACGGCCATACCACCCTGAGCACGCCCGATCTCGTCCGATCTCGGAAGCTAAGCAGGGTCGGGCCTGGTTAGTACTTGGATGGGAGACCGCCTGGGAATACCAGGTGCTGTAAGCTTTTGCTTTCCTTCAGCCAAGGCTCAGCTATCATTCTAGTTCCTTTACACTTTTATACGGATTAGCTGCTTCTTTTTTGTCTGTTTTCTCTTTCTCTGTGCCATCTTTCTGCTTACGGTGTCACAAAGGACAGCTCAGCCTCGTCATTCTTCCTTTCTCCTGCAGGAGGCGATAGACGGGCCTTTTCTCTGTCTCTATTACAAACTCTTGAGCGCCGCGTGCTCTTTTGGAAATGACACCCCTCTCTTCAGTTTGAGACGGAGCTTCCCAAATTTGATTGTCATCCGAACCCCTTAGTGGTAAACTACACAGGAGATGCACCCTCTTAGATTTAAAGTTCATTTTCAAATAAATTAACAAAAAACACATTCTCATGTTCATTTTTCACTGATGTTGGTGTGGGATCAAATTATTTGCAATTAAACAAATGACATATTTCAGCTTTTTTGGTACTTTTTCATTACTTGGAACAGGACAAGAGTTTTTTATCATCTAAAAAAAAAAAAAAAAAAAAAATTCATTAAACTCATCAGCAAATATTGTTTCATTGTAGGAAAATATAGGCATGCCCTTTCTGTTTTAAAATCACTAAATTCACCCCAAATTACCTGCACTCAAAGTGCATCACCACAATATTTTATTTTATTTTATTTTAATAGGTTTGGTTTTATTTTAACAAGATGACTTTTACTTCCACTCAAAGTGCCTCAACGCAATATTGATTGTATTTATTGCTATTAATTTTATTAATTAATTTAAACATTTTGGTTTAATTTAATTTAACCAGGCTTGAAATTCCTGTTTTAAAATCACTAAATTCATCCCCAAATTACCTGCACTCAAAGTGCATCACCACAATATTTTATTTAATTTTATATTATTTTATTTTATTTTATTTCAATAGATTTGGTTTTATTTTAACCAGATGACATTTACTTCCACTCAAAGTGCCTCAACGCAGTATTGATTGTATTTATTGCTATTAATTTTATTAATTAATTTAAACATTTTGGTTTAATTTAATTTAACCAGGTTTGAAATTTCTGTTTTAAAATCACTAAATTCACCCCAAATTACCTGCACTCAAAGTGCATCACCACAATATTTTATTTTATTTTATTTTAATTGTTTTGGTTTTATTTTAACCAGATGACATTTACTTCCACTCAAAGTGCCTCAACGCAATATTGATTGTATTTATTGATATTAATTATTTTAAACATTTTGGTTTAATTTAATTTAACCAGGTTTGAAATTTCTGTTTTAAAATGACCAAATTCCCCCCAAATTACATTCAATTTAAAGTAAGCGCAGTATTTGTTTACTTTTATTTAATTCAATTTCAACCAGAAGACATTTCTGATGTTAAAGTTGAGAAACAGGCCCCCATTACTTCCACACAAAGCGCGTCACCGCGCGACATTTATCTTTTGTGAATGTATTTATTCATTAAAATGCATTTTTTTATTGTTACTTATTTCTTTCCCTTAATTTAGCTCATATTAAAAAAGAGAGAAGACTTTTAAAAGACTTGGAAAAAACTTTGAGTGGAAAAGGATCTGTTTCTCTTTGGCCTGCCTGTGTGTCTTCTTTAAATAGGTCGCTCTTGACTGTTGTACTCGCTTACGGCCATACCACCCTGAGCACGCCCGATCTCGTCCGATCTCGGAAGCTAAGCAGGGTCGGGCCTGGTTAGTACTTGGATGGGAGACCGCCTGGGAATACCAGGTGCTGTAAGCTTTTGCTTTTCCTTCAGCCAAGGCTCAGCTATCATTCTAGTTCCTTTACACTTTTATACGGATTAGCTGCTTCTTTTTTGTCTGTTTTCTCTTTCTCTGTGCCATCTTTCTGCTTACGGTGTCACAAAGGACAGCTCTGCCTCGTCATTCTTCCTTTCTCCTGCAGGAGGCGATAGACGGGCCTTTTCTCTGTCTCTATTACAAACTCTTGAGCGCCGCGTGCTCTTTTGGAAATGACACCCCTCTCTTCAGTTTGAGACGGAGCTTCCCAAATTTGATTGTCATCCGAACCCCTTAGTGGTAAACTACACAGGAGATGCACCCTCTTAGATTTAAAGTTCATTTTCAAATAAATTAACAAAAAACACATTCTCATGTTCATTTCTTCACTGATGTTGGTGTGGGATCAAATTATTTGCAATTAAACAAATGACATATTTCAGTTATTTTGGTACTTTTTCATTACTTGGAACAGGACAAGAGTTTTTTATCATCTAAAAAAAAAAAAAAAAAAAAAATTCATTAAACTCATCAGCAAATATTGTTTCATTGTAGGAAAATATAGGCATGCCCTTTCTGTTTTAAAATCACTAAATTCACCCCAAATTACCTGCACTCAAAGTGCATCACCACAATATTTTATTTTATTTTATTTTAATAGGTTTGGTTTTATTTTAACAAGATGACTTTTACTTCCACTCAAAGTGCCTCAACGCAATATTGATTGTATTTATTGCTATTAATTTTATTAATTAATTTAAACATTTTGGTTTAATTTAATTTAACCAGGCTTGAAATTCCTGTTTTAAAATCACTAAATTCATCCCCAAATTACCTGCACTCAAAGTGCATCACCACAATATTTTATTTAATTTTATATTATTTTATTTTATTTTATTTCAATAGATTTGGTTTTATTTTAACCAGATGACATTTACTTCCACTCAAAGTGCCTCAACGCAGTATTGATTGTATTTATTGCTATTAATTTTATTAATTAATTTAAACATTTTGGTTTAATTTAATTTAACCAGGTTTGAAATTTCTGTTTTAAAATCACTAAATTCACCCCAAATTACCTGCACTCAAAGTGCATCACCACAATATTTTATTTTATTTTATTTTAATTGTTTTGGTTTTATTTTAACCAGATGACATTTACTTCCACTCAAAGTGCCTCAACGCAATATTGATTGTATTTATTGATATTAATTATTTTAAACATTTTGGTTTAATTTAATTTAACCAGGTTTGAAATTTCTGTTTTAAAATGACCAAATTCCCCCCAAATTACATTCAATTTAAAGTAAGCGCAGTATTTGTTTACTTTTATTTAATTCAATTTCAACCAGAAGACATTTCTGATGTTAAAGTTGAGAAACAGGCCCCCATTACTTCCACACAAAGCGCGTCACCGCGCGACATTTATCTTTTGTGAATGTATTTATTCATTAAAATGCATATTTTTTATTGTTACTTATTTCTTTCCCTTAATTTAGCTCATATTAAAAAAGAGAGAAGACTTTTAAAAGACTTGGAAAAAACTTTGAGTGGAAAAGGATCTGTTTCTCTTTGGCCTGCCTGTGTGTCTTCTTTAAATAGGTCGCTCTTGACTGTTGTACTCGCTTACGGCCATACCACCCTGAGCACGCCCGATCTCGTCCGATCTCGGAAGCTAAGCAGGGTCGGGCCTGGTTAGTACTTGGATGGGAGACCGCCTGGGAATACCAGGTGCTGTAAGCTTTTGCTTTTCCTTCAGCCAAGGCTCAGCTATCATTCTAGTTCCTTTACACTTTTATACGGATTAGCTGCTTCTTTTTTGTCTGTTTTCTCTTTCTCTGTGCCATCTTTCTGCTTACGGTGTCACAAAGGACAGCTCTGCCTCGTCATTCTTCCTTTCTCCTGCAGGAGGCGATAGACGGGCCTTTTCTCTGTCTCTATTACAAACTCTTGAGCGCCGCGTGCTCTTTTGGAAATGACACCCCTCTCTTCAGTTTGAGACGGAGCTTCCCAAATTTGATTGTCATCCGAACCCCTTAGTGGTAAACTACACAGGAGATGCACCCTCTTAGATTTAAAGTTCATTTTCAAATAAATTAACAAAAAAACACATTCTCATGTTCATTTTTTCACTGATGTTGGTGTGGGATCAAATTATTTGCAATTAAACAAATGACATATTTCAGCTTTTTTGGTACTTTTTCATTACTTGGAACAGGACAAGAGTTTTTTATCATCTAAAAAAAAAAAAAAAAAAAAAAAAAAATTCATTAAACTCATCAGCAAATATTGTTTCATTGTAGGAAAATATAGGCATGCCCTTTCTGTTTTTAAAATCACTAAATTCACCCCAAATTACCTGCACTCAAAGTGCATCACCACAATATTTTATTTTATTTTATTTTAATAGGTTTGGTTTTATTTTAACAAGATGACATTTACTTCCACTCAAAGTGCCTCAACGCAATATTGATTGTATTTATTGCTATTAATTTTATTAATTAATTTAAACATTTTGGTTTAATTTAATTTAACCAGGCTTGAAATTCCTGTTTTAAAATCACTAAATTCATCCCCAAATTACCTGCACTCAAAGTGCATCACCACAATATTTTATTTAATTTTATATTATTTTATTTTATTTTATTTCAATAGATTTGGTTTTATTTTAACCAGATGACATTTACTTCCACTCAAAGTGCCTCAACGCAGTACTGATTGTATTTATTGCTATTAATTTTATTAATTAATTTAAACATTTTGGTTTAATTTAATTTAACCAGGTTTGAAATTTCTGTTTTAAAATCACTAAATTCACCCCAAATTACCTGCACTCAAAGTGCATCACCACAATATTTTATTTAATTTTATATTATTTTATTTTATTTTATTTCAATTAGATTTGGTTTTATTTTAACCAGATGACATTTACTTCCACTCAAAGTGCCTCAACGCAATATTGATTGTATTTATTGCTATTAATTTTATTAATTAATTTAAACATTTTGGTTTAATTTAATTTAACCAGGCTTGAAATTCCTGTTTTAAAATCACTAAATTCATCCCCAAATTACCTGCACTCAAAGTGCATCACCACAATATTTTATTTAATTTTATATTATTTTATTTTATTTTATTTCAATAGATTTGGTTTTATTTTAACCAGATGACATTTACTTCCACTCAAAGTGCCTCAACGCAGTATTGATTGTATTTATTGCTATTAATTTTATTAATTAATTTAAACATTTTGGTTTAATTTAATTTAACCAGGTTTGAAATTTCTGTTTTAAAATCACTAAATTCACCCCAAATTACCTGCACTCAAAGTGCATCACCACAATATTTTATTTTATTTTATTTTAATTGTTTTGGTTTTATTTTAACCAGATGACATTTACTTCCACTCAAAGTGCCTCAACGCAATATTGATTGTATTTATTGATATTAATTATTTTAAACATTTTGGTTTAATTTAATTTAACCAGGTTTGAAATTTCTGTTTTAAAATGACCAAATTCCCCCCAAATTACATTCAATTTAAAGTAAGCGCAGTATTTGTTTACTTTTATTTAATTCAATTTCAACCAGAAGACATTTCTGATGTTAAAGTTGAGAAACAGGCCCCCATTACTTCCACACAAAGCGCGTCACCGCGCGACATTTATCTTTTGTGAATGTATTTATTCATTAAAATGCATTTTTTTTATTGTTACTTATTTCTTTCCCTTAATTTAGCTCATATTAAAAAAGAGAGAAGACTTTTAAAAGACTTGGAAAAAACTTTGAGTGGAAAAGGATCTGTTTCTCTTTGGCCTGCCTGTGTGTCTTCTTTAAATAGGTCGCTCTTGACTGTTGTACTCGCTTACGGCCATACCACCCTGAGCACGCCCGATCTCGTCCGATCTCGGAAGCTAAGCAGGGTCGGGCCTGGTTAGTACTTGGATGGGAGACCGCCTGGGAATACCAGGTGCTGTAAGCTTTTGCTTTTCCTTCAGCCAAGGCTCAGCTATCATTCTAGTTCCTTTACACTTTTATACGGATTAGCTGCTTCTTTTTTGTCTGTTTTCTCTTTCTCTGTGCCATCTTTCTGCTTACGGTGTCACAAAGGACAGCTCTGCCTCGTCATTCTTCCTTTCTCCTGCAGGAGGCGATAGACGGGCCTTTTCTCTGTCTCTATTACAAACTCTTGAGCGCCGCGTGCTCTTTTGGAAATGACACCCCTCTCTTCAGTTTGAGACGGAGCTTCCCAAATTTGATTGTCATCCGAACCCCTTAGTGGTAAACTACACAGGAGATGCACCCTCTTAGATTTAAAGTTCATTTTCAAATAAATTAACAAAAAACACATTCTCATGTTCATTTCTTCACTGATGTTGGTGTGGGATCAAATTATTTGCAATTAAACAAATGACATATTTCAGTTATTTTGGTACTTTTTCATTACTTGGAACAGGACAAGAGTTTTTTATCATCTAAAAAAAAAAAAAAAAAAAAAATTCATTAAACTCATCAGCAAATATTGTTTCATTGTAGGAAAATATAGGCATGCCCTTTCTGTTTTAAAATCACTAAATTCACCCCAAATTACCTGCACTCAAAGTGCATCACCACAATATTTTATTTTATTTTATTTTAATAGGTTTGGTTTTATTTTAACAAGATGACTTTTACTTCCACTCAAAGTGCCTCAACGCAATATTGATTGTATTTATTGCTATTAATTTTATTAATTAATTTAAACATTTTGGTTTAATTTAATTTAACCAGGCTTGAAATTCCTGTTTTAAAATCACTAAATTCATCCCCAAATTACCTGCACTCAAAGTGCATCACCACAATATTTTATTTAATTTTATATTATTTTATTTTATTTTATTTCAATAGATTTGGTTTTATTTTAACCAGATGACATTTACTTCCACTCAAAGTGCCTCAACGCAGTATTGATTGTATTTATTGCTATTAATTTTATTAATTAATTTAAACATTTTGGTTTAATTTAATTTAACCAGGTTTGAAATTTCTGTTTTAAAATCACTAAATTCACCCCAAATTACCTGCACTCAAAGTGCATCACCACAATATTTTATTTTATTTTATTTTAATTGTTTTGGTTTTATTTTAACCAGATGACATTTACTTCCACTCAAAGTGCCTCAACGCAATATTGATTGTATTTATTGATATTAATTATTTTAAACATTTTGGTTTAATTTAATTTAACCAGGTTTGAAATTTCTGTTTTAAAATGACCAAATTCCCCCCAAATTACATTCAATTTAAAGTAAGCGCAGTATTTGTTTACTTTTATTTAATTCAATTTCAACCAGAAGACATTTCTGATGTTAAAGTTGAGAAACAGGCCCCCATTACTTCCACACAAAGCGCGTCACCGCGCGACATTTATCTTTTGTGAATGTATTTATTCATTAAAATGCATTTTTTTTATTGTTACTTATTTCTTTCCCTTAATTTAGCTCATATTAAAAAAGAGAGAAGACTTTTAAAAGACTTGGAAAAAACTTTGAGTGGAAAAGGATCTGTTTCTCTTTGGCCTGCCTGTGTGTCTTCTTTAAATAGGTCGCTCTTGACTGTTGTACTCGCTTACGGCCATACCACCCTGAGCACGCCCGATCTCGTCCGATCTCGGAAGCTAAGCAGGGTCGGGCCTGGTTAGTACTTGGATGGGAGACCGCCTGGGAATACCAGGTGCTGTAAGCTTTTGCTTTTCCTTCAGCCAAGGCTCAGCTATCATTCTAGTTCCTTTACACTTTTATACGGATTAGCTGCTTCTTTTTTGTCTGTTTTCTCTTTCTCTGTGCCATCTTTCTGCTTACGGTGTCACAAAGGACAGCTCTGCCTCGTCATTCTTCCTTTCTCCTGCAGGAGGCGATAGACGGGCCTTTTCTCTGTCTCTATTACAAACTCTTGAGCGCCGCGTGCTCTTTTGGAAATGACACCCCTCTCTTCAGTTTGAGACGGAGCTTCCCAAATTTGATTGTCATCCGAACCCCTTAGTGGTAAACTACACAGGAGATGCACCCTCTTAGATTTAAAGTTCATTTTCAAATAAATTAACAAAAAACACATTCTCATGTTCATTTTTTCACTGATGTTGGTGTGGGATCAAATTATTTGCAATTAAACAAATGACATATTTCAGCTTTTTTGGTACTTTTTCATTACTTGGAACAGGACAAGAGTTTTTTATCATCTAAAAAAAAAAAAAAAAAAAAAAAAAAATTCATTAAACTCATCAGCAAATATTGTTTCATTGTAGGAAAATATAGGCATGCCCTTTCTGTTTTTAAAATCACTAAATTCACCCCAAATTACCTGCACTCAAAGTGCATCACCACAATATTTTATTTTATTTTATTTTAATAGGTTTGGTTTTATTTTAACAAGATGACATTTACTTCCACTCAAAGTGCCTCAACGCAATATTGATTGTATTTATTGCTATTAATTTTATTAATTAATTTAAACATTTTGGTTTAATTTAATTTAACCAGGCTTGAAATTCCTGTTTTAAAATCACTAAATTCATCCCCAAATTACCTGCACTCAAAGTGCATCACCACAATATTTTATTTAATTTTATATTATTTTATTTTATTTTATTTCAATAGATTTGGTTTTATTTTAACCAGATGACATTTACTTCCACTCAAAGTGCCTCAACGCAGTACTGATTGTATTTATTGCTATTAATTTTATTAATTAATTTAAACATTTTGGTTTAATTTAATTTAACCAGGTTTGAAATTTCTGTTTTAAAATCACTAAATTCACCCCAAATTACCTGCACTCAAAGTGCATCACCACAATATTTTATTTAATTTTATATTATTTTATTTTATTTTATTTCAATAGATTTGGTTTTATTTTAACCAGATGACATTTACTTCCACTCAAAGTGCCTCAACGCAGTATTGATTGTATTTATTGCTATTAATTTTATTAATTAATTTAAACATTTTGGTTTAATTTAATTTAACCAGGCTTGAAATTCCTGTTTTAAAATCACTAAATTCATCCCCAAATTACCTGCACTCAAAGTGCATCACCACAATATTTTATTTAATTTTATATTATTTTATTTTATTTTATTTCAATAGATTTGGTTTTATTTTAACCAGATGACATTTACTTCCACTCAAAGTGCCTCAACGCAGTATTGATTGTATTTATTGCTATTAATTTTATTAATTAATTTAAACATTTTGGTTTAATTTAATTTAACCAGGTTTGAAATTTCTGTTTTAAAATCACTAAATTCACCCTAAATTACCTGCACTCAAAGTGCATCACCACAATATTTTATTTTATTTTATTTTAATTGTTTTGGTTTTATTTTAACCAGATGACATTTACTTCCACTCAAAGTGCCTCAACGCAATATTGATTGTATTTATTGATATTAATTATTTTAAACATTTTGGTTTAATTTAATTTAACCAGGTTTGAAATTTCTGTTTTAAAATGACCAAATTCCCCCCAAATTACATTCAATTTAAAGTAAGCGCAGTATTTGTTTACTTTTATTTAATTCAATTTCAACCAGAAGACATTTCTGATGTTAAAGTTGAGAAACAGGCCCCCATTACTTCCACACAAAGCGCGTCACCGCGCGACATTTATCTTTTGTGAATGTATTTATTCATTAAAATGCATATTTTTTATTGTTACTTATTTCTTTCCCTTAATTTAGCTCATATTAAAAAAGAGAGAAGACTTTTAAAAGACTTGGAAAAAACTTTGAGTGGAAAAGGATCTGTTTCTCTTTGGCCTGCCTGTGTGTCTTCTTTAAATAGGTCGCTCTTGACTGTTGTACTCGCTTACGGCCATACCACCCTGAGCACGCCCGATCTCGTCCGATCTCGGAAGCTAAGCAGGGTCGGGCCTGGTTAGTACTTGGATGGGAGACCGCCTGGGAATACCAGGTGCTGTAAGCTTTTGCTTTTCCTTCAGCCAAGGCTCAGCTATCATTCTAGTTCCTTTACACTTTTATACGGATTAGCTGCTTCTTTTTTGTCTGTTTTCTCTTTCTCTGTGCCATCTTTCTGCTTACGGTGTCACAAAGGAAAGCTCAGCCTCGTCATTCTTCCTTTCTCCTGCAGGAGGCGATAGACGGGCCTTTTCTCTGTCTCTATTACAAACTCTTGAGCGCCGCGTGCTCTTTTGGAAATGACACCCCTCTCTTCAGTTTGAGACGGAGCTTCCCAAATTTGATTGTCATCCGAACCCCTTAGTGGTAAACTACACAGGAGATGCACCCTCTTAGATTTAAAGTTCATTTTCAAATAAATTAACAAAAAACACATTCTCATGTTCATTTCTTCACTGATGTTGGTGTGGGATCAAATTATTTGCAATTAAACAAATGACATATTTCAGCTTTTTTGGTACTTTTTCATTACTTGGAACAGGACAAGAGTTTTTTATCATCTAAAAAAAAAAAAAAAAAAAAAAAAAAAATTCATTAAACTCATCAGCAAATATTGTTTCATTGTAGGAAAATATAGGCATGCCCTTTCTGTTTTTAAAATCACTAAATTCACCCCAAATTACCTGCACTCAAAGTGCATCACCACAATATTTTATTTTATTTTATTTTAATAGGTTTGGTTTTATTTTAACAAGATGACATTTACTTCCACTCAAAGTGCCTCAATGCAATATTGATTGTATTTATTGCTATTAATTTTATTAATTAATTTAAACATTTTGGTTTAATTTAATTTAACCAGGCTTGAAATTCCTGTTTTAAAATCACTAAATTCATCCCCAAATTACCTGCACTCAAAGTGCATCACCACAATATTTTATTTAATTTTATATTATTTTATTTTATTTTATTTCAATAGATTTGGTTTTATTTTAACCAGATGACATTTACTTCCACTCAAAGTGCCTCAACGCAGTATTGATTGTATTTATTGCTATTAATTTTATTAATTAATTTAAACATTTTGGTTTAATTTAATTTAACCAGGTTTGAAATTTCTGTTTTAAAATCACTAAATTCACCCCAAATTACCTGCACTCAAAGTGCATCACCACAATATTTTATTTAATTTTATATTATTTTATTTTATTTTATTTCAATAGATTTGGTTTTATTTTAACCAGATGACATTTACTTCCACTCAAAGTGCCTCAACGCAGTATTGATTGTATTTATTGCTATTAATTTTATTAATTAATTTAAACATTTTGGTTTAATTTAATTTAACCAGGTTTGAAATTTCTGTTTTAAAATCACTAAATTCACCCTAAATTACCTGCACTCAAAGTGCATCACCACAATATTTTATTTTATTTTATTTTAATTGTTTTGGTTTTATTTTAACCAGATGACATTTACTTCCACTCAAAGTGCCTCAACGCAATATTGATTGTATTTATTGATATTAATTATTTTAAACATTTTGGTTTAATTTAATTTAACCAGGTTTGAAATTTCTGTTTTAAAATGACCAAATTCCCCCCAAATTACATTCAATTTAAAGTAAGCGCAGTATTTGTTTACTTTTATTTAATTCAATTTCAACCAGAAGACATTTCTGATGTTAAAGTTGAGAAACAGGCCCCCATTACTTCCACACAAAGCGCGTCACCGCGCGACATTTATCTTTTGTGAATGTATTTATTCATTAAAATGCATATTTTTTATTGTTACTTATTTCTTTCCCTTAATTTAGCTCATATTAAAAAAGAGAGAAGACTTTTAAAAGACTTGGAAAAAACTTTGAGTGGAAAAGGATCTGTTTCTCTTTGGCCTGCCTGTGTGTCTTCTTTAAATAGGTCGCTCTTGACTGTTGTACTCGCTTACGGCCATACCACCCTGAGCACGCCCGATCTCGTCCGATCTCGGAAGCTAAGCAGGGTCGGGCCTGGTTAGTACTTGGATGGGAGACCGCCTGGGAATACCAGGTGCTGTAAGCTTTTGCTTTTCCTTCAGCCAAGGCTCAGCTATCATTCTAGTTCCTTTACACTTTTATACGGATTAGCTGCTTCTTTTTTGTCTGTTTTCTCTTTCTCTGTGCCATCTTTCTGCTTACGGTGTCACAAAGGACAGCTCAGCCTCGTCATTCTTCCTTTCTCCTGCAGGAGGCGATAGACGGGCCTTTTCTCTGTCTCTATTACAAACTCTTGAGCGCCGCGTGCTCTTTTGGAAATGACACCCCTCTCTTCAGTTTGAGACGGAGCTTCCCAAATTTGATTGTCATCCGAACCCCTTAGTGGTAAACTACACAGGAGATGCACCCTCTTAGATTTAAAGTTCATTTTCAAATAAATTAACAAAAAACACATTCTCATGTTCATTTTTTCACTGATGTTGGTGTGGGATCAAATTATTTGCAATTAAACAAATGACATATTTCAGCTTTTTTGGTACTTTTTCATTACTTGGAACAGGACAAGAGTTTTTTATCATCTAAAAAAAAAAAAAAAAAAAAAAAAAATTCATTAAACTCATCAGCAAATATTGTTTCATTGTAGGAAAATATAGGCATGCCCTTTCTGTTTTTAAAATCACTAAATTCACCCCAAATTACCTGCACTCAAAGTGCATCACCACAATATTTTATTTTATTTTATTTTAATAGGTTTGGTTTTATTTTAACAAGATGACATTTACTTCCACTCAAAGTGCCTCAACGCAATATTGATTGTATTTATTGCTATTAATTTTATTAATTAATTTAAACATTTTGGTTTAATTTAATTTAACCAGGCTTGAAATTCCTGTTTTAAAATCACTAAATTCATCCCCAAATTACCTGCACTCAAAGTGCATCACCACAATATTTTATTTAATTTTATATTATTTTATTTTATTTTATTTCAATAGATTTGGTTTTATTTTAACCAGATGACATTTACTTCCACTCAAAGTGCCTCAACGCAGTATTGATTGTATTTATTGCTATTAATTTTATTAATTAATTTAAACATTTTGGTTTAATTTAATTTAACCAGGTTTGAAATTTCTGTTTTAAAATCACTAAATTCACCCCAAATTACCTGCACTCAAAGTGCATCACCACAATATTTTATTTAATTTTATTTTAATTGTTTTGGTTTTATTTTAACCAGATGACATTTACTTCCACTCAAAGTGCCTCAACGCAATATTGATTGTATTTATTGATATTAATTATTTTAAACATTTTGGTTTAATTTAATTTAACCAGGTTTGAAATTTCTGTTTTAAAATGACCAAATTCCCCCCAAATTACATTCAATTTAAAGTAAGCGCAGTATTTGTTTACTTTTATTTAATTCAATTTCAACCAGAAGACATTTCTGATGTTAAAGTTGAGAAACAGGCCCCCATTACTTCCACACAAAGCGCGTCACCGCGCGACATTTATCTTTTGTGAATGTATTTATTCATTAAAATGCATATTTTTTATTGTTACTTATTTCTTTCCCTTAATTTAGCTCATATTCAAAAAGAGAGAAGACTTTTAAAAGACTTGGAAAAAACTTTGAGTGGAAAAGGATCTGTTTCTCTTTGGCCTGCCTGTGTGTCTTCTTTAAATAGGTCGCTCTTGACTGTTGTACTCGCTTACGGCCATACCACCCTGAGCACGCCCGATCTCGTCCGATCTCGGAAGCTAAGCAGGGTCGGGCCTGGTTAGTACTTGGATGGGAGACCGCCTGGGAATACCAGGTGCTGTAAGCTTTTGCTTTTCCTTCAGCCAAGGCTCAGCTATCATTCTAGTTCCTTTACACTTTTATACGGATTAGCTGCTTCTTTTTTGTCTGTTTTCTCTTTCTCTGTGCCATCTTTCTGCTTGCGGTGTCACAAAGGACAGCTCAGCCTCGTCATTCTTCCTTTCTCCTGCAGGAGGCGATAGACGGGCCTTTTCTCTGTCTCTATTACAAACTCTTGAGCGCCGCGTGCTCTTTTGGAAATGACACCCCTCTCTTCAGTTTGAGACGGAGCTTCCCAAATTTGATTGTCATCCGAACCCCTTAGTGGTAAACTACACAGGAGATGCACCCTCTTAGATTTAAAGTTCATTTTCAAATAAATTAACAAAAAACACATTCTCATGTTCATTTCTTCACTGATGTTGGTGTGGGATCAAATTATTTGCAATTAAACAAATGACATATTTCAGTTATTTTGGTACTTTTTCATTACTTGGAACAGGACAAGAGTTTTTTATCATCTCAAAAAAAAAAACAAACAAAAAAAAACAATTAATTAAACTCATCAGCAAATTCAAAAATAGGCCCCAATTTACTTCCACTCAAAGTGCCTCAACCCAACATTGATTATACATACAAAGTAGCATGCATTACTGGCAAAATAAAACAAAAAGAAAAATTAATATGTTTCAATCTACTTTTCTGATCTTTTTGTTAACCAGCAGACATTAAAGAAATATTCTAGATTATACAATTTAAGCAGCATGTGTCCATTACTATTACTGATTGGACAGTACAACAATGAATCTCTACAAAATTGGATCTGCAAATTTGCATAAACTATCTCATCGAATTGGAACAACTCCTCTATGAAGATGAAGTTCTGGTGATCAACTGCATACCACAGATGTTTGTATAATCATAAAGGCTTTAGTTGTGCTTAATTTTAATAAAATATTACTTTACTAATACGTTTGGAAACGATACATACATACATTACCGCAAATTATACCACAAAGCACAGTTTGATTAAGTTTAGATGGAATTAACTTTTTGACAAACATAAATCAAAATGATGTCAATACATGTATTTTGCAGAAATCACACATTTTATTAGATGTTTTACATATATAGAAATCTACTATATCAAGTTATCTGGTAATAACCTTTTTCTATAATGTTGTACTGTAACTTAATATATTATCATAACTGGAGTTAGAAGAATCAAAGTTGCATCTGACAAACATGCCTGTTTTGATGGTACATTGTGGCATCATGTTTTTAGACATTTATTGTTTTTACCAAGTAATTGTGTGTAGCGAATTATGGGTAGAACTTTTTTTCCAGACCTGTTTCTCATGTACATACTATCACAATTCATTGAAAAGCAATGAAAACCTATCTGGCATTGCTAGTCAATTATATTTTTTTACAGAATGAGCATATAAGCATATCTGGTTTAGTGAAGTGTGAGTTGTTAAATTTTTTTTTTTTTTTCATATATTCAGATGTATTATAACTGTATGACAATTCATGGGCAAAAAAAAATACAATAAAATTATAATAATATGAATAATAAATCTCTAAACCTTATCCCCTCTCATAATTTTGGATTATCCAAGAAAATAGCACAATATGCCCTATGTGTGCTAACAAACTAGTAATACTCCAAAGTGTAAAGCAGAAATAGCACTTCACATAATGTACATCACTGAAAACTATTCACAAGCTCATATATCTGTCATTTTAAGAAATAAGTAAATCTTGGATCTGTCATTTTTTTATGACTAATACAAAGAAAAAAAAAAAAGCTTGATTTATTATTTTCTGATATACAGTACCCATGTACCCAAACACCACAGATTACTAACAAATGGCTCCATATAATTTGTTATACAAAAATGTAACCCTTAAAAAAAAAGATTAAAGTACTAAGTAAGAACATGCCTTTCACATAATGAGTATAGTGTGTGAACAGCATATTCAATACATATAAATGTACTCGCATACAAACACACCACATCCTGATCTGAAACGATTATCCAACCTAGTCCAACAGTTCATGTAAACAAGACTCTGGTACAGTAGACCAAACTATGAAGATCATGGTTGAGTTGAAGCTCAGTTGACAGGAAGGGCTGTGCTCTGGAGTCCTTATTATCTGAAAAGGAAGAATAAATAACATATTACTGTGGCGAGTGGGGCGGGGCCGAGAGGCGTGGGAACGAGGAGTGAGGCCAGGTGTAGTGATTGGAGATGAGCTACACCTGAGCCCCACCGCTAGTATTGAGTCCCACGTAGGAGATGGAAGGATATAAAACTGGAGTGACGACCGTGAAGGACGAGAGAGGACCAGGCCTGGGATATTATTTTATGTGTTTGCTTTTATTTGTGCGCGTCAGTCGCCGTGAGGGGCTGACGCGCTGTTGTGTTTATTTTTGAATATTATTAAAATGCTTTTTGATTGTGCGCCGGTTCCCGCCTCCTTCTTCCCGATGAATATGGAGATTTGTATATCGTTACAGTTACCTCATCACAAATATTATTTATTACTTTTTTTATACACTGACCAAGTTTTATCTTGTTACTTTTTAAGGATTTTCAGGTCCCATGTGACACAATGGTATATTCAAAGTGTTGTAGAGACATACAATATGGTTTATACAATTTATTTAAAGTTAAATAACACAAGGTAATGAAACTTTAGTTTACTTTATTTAATGAAAATCTACTGCAGTTTCCTCCAACTCGCTCAGAAAAGAAAAGTTGTGAGAAATACATTTATGATACACAGAATACAACGCATACTTGCTTTTCTTTAAAAGCTAGTACAGAACCAGGTCAGCATTAAAGGGATAGTTCACCCAAAAATGAAAATTGTCATCATTTACTTACCCATATGTTGTTCCAAACCTGTATGAGTTGCTTTCTTATGTTGAACATAGAAGATATTTTGAAGATCGCTGGCAGTCAAACTGCCAGTTCTTTTCCTACTATGGAAGTCAATGGGAACCAGTAAATGATGACAGAATTTTTGAGTGAACTATCCCTTTATCTAGCCTAGACAAACAGGTCTTTTTAACAGACACACAGACCTCACTTGGTGGGCACAGTTGGTGAGCCAGACCGATGGAAGTGGATGTTCTGCCATTTGCCATCACGACGATGCCAGACACGGGTTTCTTCAGACTGCATAGTGCGAGGCATATTGTTGACGTCCATGTATTGGGTGAGCCTTATATAAGCGATGCATGCAGCATCCTCACCAATTAGGTGTACATGAGGGTTCAGCAAGATGGTATGGATGGGTTTGTGACCTTTGGAGAGAGCTACAGCAGAGGGACAATAATGCATATATATGAAACTATAGTTTTGTGTCATTCAAGGCACTTTCACCCTTATCAAAGACATTAAAGATATTAAAACAATATGCATGCATATGGATCCATGATATAAATACATTAAGAATCCATATATTCTTCATTTGTGTAGAATATAAACAAGTTTTCATAACAACCATTTAAATGACTATCCCCCAGTTTCACAGACAAGTCTTAAGACTAATGCCAGACTAAAATCTATGTCTGAGCTGTTTCTACTGAAAGAAACTTGCTCTTACTGATCTTAAAATATATCAGTGCCTTTATTTTGTCTCGCAATGCACACCAAATTATTATTATTTTTTTTCTAAGGCACGTTTATAAGATTTTCTTAAATGTCCTAACTGGACTATGGCCTAATCCTTAGTCTAAGCCCTGTCTGTGAAACCAGGCCTAACAAAATTAGTAGTCTGTTTATATATATATATAGTTCACAATGTAGCCTAATAAGCCTAATTGTCTTTTAATAAAACTGATTTTATTTAGTGCTCAAATTTATTATATTGAAAGACAGTTATGATATTGTAAACATAATAATACTTGATTTCATTTATGTTCTGGTATTACCATATGAACTGTGATTAGACAGTGTGTCCATAATGTTTTCAAATTCTCATAAAATGACCTATTATATTATGTGATATAAAAATGTTAACATTTACTGCAATTCACCTTTTTTATTACTTTAAAAATAAATCTACTATCAAAAACTGTTTAAAAGTAAATCCTGAAAAAAACAACAACCTTGATCTCTCTAATCCTGACATTTAGCTATAGCATGGCTTCAGAAGAATTGGAATATATAGATATTTTTTTCTTGATAGCCCACTCACTTGTCTTAGTATCAAAACATCAATTATTTTTTTAACATGTAACATCTCTTACAGTTTTCAAAGTAGAACCTGTGGAAATCTGTCCCCTCCACTAGGTTTCCCAACGCTTCAGGTTCAAAAGATGTCAGTCCAGGGTCAGAAATTTTCCTGTGGAACCCAATATAATATAAAAAGCTAAAAGATAATTTATACAGAGTGAAGGCATAACATAAAATAAAAACACTCACGTGTAAGCTTCAAAATCTCCATTATTAATGGCTTCGATCAGCAGCTCTGTGACTTTAATTATCTCCTGTTTCCGTGCTAAAACACATATGCAGAAAAGGGGGGGAAAAGTTAAACACTTGAAAAACTGTGCAAATGACTGTAGTCATTATCCTTTAGCTGAGGAACAGACCAGGCTATGAAATACATACATTTTTAAAGGGGTCATATGATGCGACTTAAATTTTTCCCTTCTCTTTGGAGTGTTACAAGCTCTTGGTGCATAAAGAAGAACTGCAAAGTTGCAAAGACTAAAGTCTTGAATCATAAGAGATAATCTTTATAATAGTTAAGACTTGTCCACGCTCCCCTAAAACACTGCGTTCTAACATGTCTACATCACTGTGTGGGAAGATTTGCATAATGCCGCCTAAATGTTCACGCAAAGAGAGAAGGCGTACTCTCTGTATTCTCTCTGTAGTATTGTTGCTGCTGCCAGTGCCATGTCATATGTTTTTATTGTGAAGGCGAAACTACTTTTTTTGGTATTCCAAAGGAGGATGATATCCACTTCATCATGCCTAGAGTTAATCCATGCTGGTTGCTGAGGAAGTACATCAACTTCATGCTGTGGATCGCCGGATCAGCCTTTACCATGGATGAAGCGGTGTCCAGCCCGGGACATCATCTGGTTGGTGCAAGCCCCTGGCCGCTCCTTGATGATTCAAATGTGAGTTTTGAGCAGTGTAGAATAGGCTTGTGGTTTTATGTTCATGTGGTGCAATACACAACGCTTAAAAAGACAATATAAGTCACTATAATCAGTAATTATGTCCCCACTGGATGCAACAAATTTCTCATTTGTAATGGATTTTATTGTTTTTGTCCTGTCACGCCGGTGTTCTGATTGGGACAAACATCACAGTATGGTGAGGGGCTTAACATTTCCATCACACACTTGAAGCATTTAGCCAATCACAAAGCATTGGATAACTGACCATAAGCTTTAAAAAAAAACGACGCATTTCAGAAGGCGGGGCATAGAGGAGAAACAGTAATGTACAGTATGTGGAAAATAATGTTGTTGTTTATTTTTTAACCTTAAAACACATAAACACATTTCATTACATCAAATACATGGAAACAGGAGATAATTAAAGTCAGATAATTAGGGGAAGTCATGGCCTAATGGTTAGAGAGTCGGACTGGCAATCGAAGGGTTTTGAGTTCGAGTCTCGGGCAGGCAGGAATTGTGGGTGGGGGGAGTGCATGTACAGTTCTCTCTCCACCTTCAATACCACGACTTAGATGCCCAAGGCATCGAACTCCCAACTGCTCCTCGGGCGCCTCAGCATAAATGGCTGCCCACTGCTCCGGGTGTGTGTTCACTGCTCTGTGTGTAGGGTGACCATATGCGCCGTTCATACGGGACACGTCCCAGCCATGATTTTAATGTTGCCTAAAATATACAGGTTTTAGGCATTATTAAAATCCTGCATGGGACGTGTCCCGTATGAACGGCGCATATGGTCACCCTATCTGTGTGTGTGCACTCTCGGATGGGTTAAATGCAGAGCACAAATTCTGAGTATGGGTCACCATTCTTGGCTGAATGTCACGTCACCACTACACAAAATAATGTTCTTTTTAGCAACATCATATGACCCTTTTAAACAGTAATACATTTCAAACAGTGATATTTGATTATCCAGTGAATGAGTTTTATGAGGCTGTTCTTTAAACAGTCTGAAAGGAACAGGCCAGCTACCAATGTAAATCAAATGTTAACCCCATACTCCCTAAAGTTTGACTATGTGGAGAACTGTCCTGTTTTATGTATACCTTTAGAATGCAATTTATTGATTCAGCCTTTTTCAAACCAAGAAACTGGGTGTTGCATTTTAGTCCCGGCCAGTAAGTATGAGTACCATGTTATTTATTTACTTTTTAATGATTCTTGAATTGTAAAGCTGATAAAATAATTTTTAATACTTATAATTTTTTACATTTCTGCTTGTTTTGAATATGAACTAGTAAGCCTGAACTGCAATGCCTTCATTCTTTTGAGAAAGATTTGAATTTTCACAAATCATAATTTCTGTGCTAGTGATGGAGCTGTAGCAAATAATCCGCTCATAGCTCCAGACAAAATCACGTTGCTCCACTCATATACTTTGTCTCACACACTTCAATGCACTTTGAATGGAACATAAAGCCTACAGTACGTTCGCTTCGAACTGGAATCATGGTGGAGTATCCTGTGATGTCCACTTCACTGGGCACTTACGTTTGAATAGAACAAATGTCTGAAGCCATAAGAGAAACATACTAAATGTACAGAACAGGGGGCGCGAGGACTGGAATTGACAACCGCTGCTTTAGGTAAGCTATTACATGGAGCAAAGATGAAAACAAAATGCCATCAAATCGTTTCTGAAGACAGTCAAAACCTTCAGAGGTACATTCATATAATTAATTATTTCATATTTTCATTTGAATAATTCCCTTAGCACTCTTCTACAACCTCCAAGCTTTTCCGCCCTGTTTTGACTCAAAACGAAACTACTATGCTGTGTGCACATGAGACTGTTACAGAAATCTTTGCTTTATGCTGGACAGTATTAATTTATCGCCAGTTGTTCAAATCGTGGTAATCTAATAACGGTTTTAATGGTAATAAAAAGATTAAACGGTAATACTAACCGTAGGGAATTTATCATGATTTATCATTAAAACGGTAATCGTTACATCCCTAACATCAAGGCAGTTCTAGCCAGGAGGATAAAGAAAAGCCAAGAATATTATGACTTTATTGCCCATAGTCTTTTTCCTTTACAACTGCATCAGATGCAGGATGCAGACATGGTTTCTACATACTGTTGGTTGCACAGGGCACTGCTCCTCAACCAAACATCTATGTGGTAACCTTTCAAGGCACACAGTACATATACAACATTGATGTCTCACAGTAAATATACAACATCTCGATGTCCCTGCACCCACTGAACTCACAGTGAATGATTGCAGGTCCCCCTTGCAATTTTCATTTGCAGTATTACCATCTCAAATCAAAGTACCTGCCACTAGTGCCACTGATTGCTCAGTGTCAAATTGCTCAGCCTCAAATGACTTGTTCAGGGAGATTGAGCCATCCTAACTCATGTTATCACAACTAATTAAATGGCTAAGGACATCCTTCTTAGTGATTCACAGTGTTTACATGTGAAGATGATTCTTCTGCACAATCTGACTTTGCTGCAGCCTGGAATTGAACTACTGGTTTAGTCTGGTCAGAGGAGAACTGGCCCCCCAACTGAGCCTGGTTTCTCCCAAGGTTTTTTTCTCCATTCCGTCACCGATTGAGTTTCGGTTCCTTGCTGCCGTCGCCTCTGGCTTGCTTAGTTGGGGTCACT
Organism: Carassius auratus; assembly: GCF_003368295.1. Classification (NCBI taxonomy): domain Eukaryota; kingdom Metazoa; phylum Chordata; class Actinopteri; order Cypriniformes; family Cyprinidae; genus Carassius; species Carassius auratus. The sequence goes on along the minus strand of NC_039274.1, from coordinate 1,775,055 downwards.
TCATCTACAGGGATATCGTTGACTTGATCGCAAATGAATGCACAGACACTATTTAAACTGAACAGAGATGACATCACTGAATTCAATGATGAACTGCCTTCAACAAATTGAGATATTTTAATTGAAACTAGAGAGTGTAGCAGAAATGACTCGAACCAGACAAATTAAAGAGTCGATCAGGGCTGTGTTTGAAACACGAGCCGAATTCCTCAGGAAGTCATAAATCAGTTCTAGTGCCACAAGTCCCAAGCAAGATGACCAACCAACTTTTTCACAAAACAGCTTTCAACATTAACACCACTAGAACAATTATTGACAATTTTAATTCGCAGAAGAGATTGTCAAATTTGTTGTTCGTAATAGAAATGCAACGCTGGACATCACATGTAAACCCATGAGAGTACTACACAAGTTCCATTGACTTCCCCCCCACCTAGCAGAACCAGACTGAAATTCCTAAGGGGGGGGAGGGACTTTGAACCCCTGGTCTCCACAGAAATCTTGGTCAGATAATGACAAAGAAACTGTCTTTTCTACATATATATGGACCAAAATTAATTCCAAAATGACTTCTAAATGAATATCAGTCCATCGCTTAACTCCATATTCATTTATATGTAACCCACACATTTGACTATCATGTTATAATCACTTATTGTGTATGTCTTTTGATAACTATAGGATAGCTTAAGGATACATATTCATGTCTTGTATCGATGTAATCGAATATGCTTGCTTGAAGTAGTCCTGACAATCATTTAAGTGTCAAATATATAATATTCTGGTTATAGGAATCATATCCAAAATTAGACCCTGCAAGAGCGGGAAAATTCGGACCACATGCTTGGTAAGATAAACATATGATTTATGATGCCCCCGAGCCAAGACAATATCTGATTGGTCAAAACAACATTTGAGGTGTGGCCAACAGGCCAGTTTAAATACTCAGGACATCATAAAATCTTGCTTTTAGGTGTTAGCTTTGCTTCTGCTACTAGTCATGCCAGCTTTTAACTTTGCTTCTTAGCTTTAGCTTTTAGCCATGCTGTTTGTCATCACTGTTCTTTGAGCCCGGTTCCAGCATGCTTCAGTCTGCACACCCGCTTAGCCACGATGAGAAGAAACACAACTTAGTCTCGTCAAACTTTTACTTCTTTTCTTTTCCGTTTGAGAGTTTCGTGTTCTGAGTTAAGTTTTGTTACGTCGAGTTTCAACTTCAACCCGCACACAACTCCGTCTTCAGCCAACGCCCAACCAGGGCTACCCAAGACGTCACTTCAGCGACTACTGAACTTCCAGCCAATCAGCGACATCGGACAACAAAGGGGACTCCCTTTTCACAGGAGACGCAAGTAACCTCCAGACTGTGACCTTTACTGGTGTATCTAATATAATTTTAACCTCATTGAGGAACTCAATGCGAGGGATAATTACGTGACTGATGGTTGTTCATGTCTATGCAATTTAATGTATTGCTGTAAACTTGGGATTCCATATTTCCATTCTCTTAAACTCATCATTCCCTAAGTTTCGATCTTCCTGCAACTTGTGTGAATGTGTGTGCACGTGCGTTTATGTGTTAGATTAGTTTATATGTCTTAGATTTATCTAATAAAGCCTTATTCATATTGAAAATAGAAGTATCTTGTTTTGTGATTACAAGTTAATGTCTTAAACTGACGATCTTGTTACTGTGCTAATTGAAAGTGTTTTCACTATAGTTTGGATATTAATATCCAGCGCAGATTTGATGTTAAACGGCTCGTTCAGTGAAACGCAGGGCGTCTCAGTGATTAGCCGTGAAACAATAATTCCCTTTAAATTATTAAATGATTCCCTTTGAGCTAAATTGACCTGTTTCCCTTGAATGCATATGGGAAACTCCTGTTTACTCTGATACTAAAGCCTGATTTGCTGATTTGTGCTCATTTTTGCACCCATGGGCGTGCTGGACTAAAAAAGAGGTGCGTTCAGGGGCATTGCTATTTTAAGGAGCTGAAAATAGACTGCGCCATAGACCAACTCAAACCTTGCCTAAAGTCTGACGCAATGTTTTTTCTTTGTTATTTAAAGAGTGTGTTAGTATAGGCGGGTCTGCAACGCGCGTATACACTGCTTATTAAACACAGGGACACACAGCAGCACACAAACATGTCAAATATTTAAAATTAAAGGATTGCAATGCATAAGAATTTTTTCTAGGCTAATTAAATATATATATTTAATCTGTCATGGCACGAGCGCAACTAGCTCCTAAAGGGAATGGAAGATGAGACTCTGATTGGTTTATTGCACGTTATGCCCAAAAAACACCCATTACTCATTAAGAGAATAGGGACAACCCGCTTAGACCGTGCGCCCAGACTTGCCAACCGTTTGTGCGTTGTTAAAATAGCAAAAGTGGATTTGGACACGCCCTGAGTGCACCTGCACTGTGCGCTTTACACTTTGCATTTAGAACGTTAAAATAGGGCCCCAAGATCCTGCAGCTTATCGGTGTGCATGGAGTTTAACTATAAAAAAGTGGTTCTGCTGACATCGAGCTTAAAATCATGACTGTATGCATGCTTAAAGACAGGTAGATGCGATGAAGACAAGAAACACAAAAACACTGGAGGGGGAGAAGCCGCTGCATGTGGACGTCCCGCCATTTTTGTGTCATATAAATCACCAAGGCAGTATCAGGTCATGCTCCCTTTACAGGATGGTGCACCACCTCTTTTATGGGCACAGTGCAATCTCATGTCATCAGACGGATCAGGGAAGTCAAATGCTTGGTCCTCCTGGTGGCCCCACTCTACAGGAATCAGACATGGTTCCCAGAGTTGAATCAGTTGCCAACGGCAGCCCTTTGGCTGATACCATTGAGGACAGACTTCCTCTCAAAAGCAAGAGGCATGATTTGGCATTCCCTGCCTGAGCTGTGAAGCCTTCATGTTTGGCCACTCAACAGGAACCTTTACAGCTCTTAGCGAATGTGACTAATACCATTTTGGAGGCTAAAGCCCAATCTACTATACGCCTCCTTGCCATTAAATTGTCAGTCTTTTCTGGCTGGTGTGCAGCATGGAACAAAAACCCATTTTCCTGTGATGTGTTATTCAAGCTAACTTTTCTGCAAGAGTTGCTGGATTAGGGCCTCAGAAGGCTCCTATCGGAGTGAGGGCCAACTCCACCAGAGGAATGGCCTCCTCCTGGGTGTGGTCCAGCAGGATTTCTATTGGTGATATCTGTGCAGTCGCCCTCCAGGCATGTCTGCTTAATTCACAAAATCCCCTCTGTGAGTGGAATAGGTTTTGCTATGCAGTCTTTAGCCTAGTGGCTTGGGTCTCATAATTAGCTCATGCTTTTTAGGAGCCCTCATTGTGAGCCCTCTGAGGCTTGGCTCGTAAAGTGGCTTAGTTCTGCACTTGCTAATAGCATGGCACTATTGGATGCATTCTTCATATGTGTTCAACACAATCATTTGATAGGGAAAACTGTCCACAAAATCATTCTCTGTATTAATCATCTGTCTAAAAACATGATTGTTTATAAGTTTTCAGCAAAACTGTTCCTTCATCACTGAAAGCTAAACGTTACGTGAAGTGACAAAAAAAAAATATTTTCAGACCTTATGTAGTGTTCATTACTGTTATGTGGAGTGTAATTTGGAACCAATGTGATTATATTGTAGATGTAATCTAGTCATAGGAAAGGAGTCAATGTTTAGCTGATTCTCTACTGACGACCTTTCAAAATAATCATAAAAATTGTATTATATTATAGTGCCCGCTTTTTATAGGGCTCTTAAAAGCTAAAAAAATATTTTGCCCTGTCTGTTTCCGTTCATAGCTCAAGACAGGTGCTAGTGAATGGTTTGGGATTATGTGCTCTTGTGGTGCCATCAACATTGACATAATTTTCATGCAGCTCTGGAGTGCAAAAACAAATCACCCATGAACAAAGATGGAATCTTGTGCCAGCCTAGCAACTGCTGTTGAATGGAAATGCTAAATCATAGATTGCTATATACTAAATATTACAGATCTTCTAAGGTGAAAAGAAAAAGCCTGTATTCCAGTCAGACTGTAAAATTGTGCTCCCAGACACAAAGCATCTTTGAATTGACTTTTTTTTTTTTTGATTGTGCAATTATATTTTATTGGCACAAGAGGGCAATAATGCATCACAATAGCCTTTAATGTCTTATTCTACCAGCACCTCAAGGGACACTGCACAATCAAAATGAGAAATAACTCCAGATGTTTGCAGTGATGCTTCAGTGTTTTGGAGACAGAAGACAAAATAACAGCACCTAATTCTCTCTCTCTCTCTCTCTCCCTCTCTCTCTCTCTCTCACACACACACACACACACACACACACACACTCTAAATAAAACAAAGAGAATGTTATTGCATTAGAGTGTGGAAAGCTTCTTTAAATACATACTCAGTGTCTCCAACCAGGTTAACAAATCATAGTACATTTTTATCTTTCTCATGGAAAGGCTTGCTGAACTGAAAGTCATTTGATTTCAATGGGAGGTGGTGATTTGACTGATGCAGAAGATAAGAAAGAGCAACACAATGCTCCGACATCCAATGGCAGTTCAGGCACATACTGTAATTGATTGTAAAAAAAAAAAGATAGATAAGGTTGTTGTACCTAACTGATTTTAGTCAGTCACAATATTATCAATATATTTCACGATTTCATGCTTACATATAATTAGCTGAGGTATGGAAATGCGTATTTGGCATGCTGTCCGGGGAAGGGCTCCAAGCTCGGGAATGGCCCGAACCTAGAGTATCCCTCTTTCCACGTATAGTTGTAAAATTAACTCGAAGTGAGGAGATGGGGTGGATGAGGGATGCAGATAGCGTGCTTCTCCTGAATTTTTTATTTGTTAATAAAACATCATATAACTTTTTTTTTATTATTATTATTATTGTTATTTTTTAAACCTGATACATTGTCTAAATGAAAATGACATTTTTAGTGGGTGATACATTCCATTTGTTGTCAGTGATTCAATAGTCATTTGTTTCTGCAGCCTACAAATAAAGTTAAGCCAAAGAGCAGAATGCTTACTAATGACCAACAATACAGCATCTTGGGGAGCTGTGTAGAACACGGTCAATGACAGTTTTTAATCTGTAATGGTAAAGTGATAGTCTATCCAAATTTTTTAATTGGATCATAATGTAAGAATAAATTCTATATTCTTGCCTTCGAGATCGCAAATATAATTTCTGGTTGGGCTATCAGAGCAGAGGAGATCAGGTACCCGGGACCAAAGTATGAGACACACGAGTGGTGCAGTTCATTCTAAGCTCAACTTTGTTTTGCATAATTTAGTCAATCTCATGTTGTTTCAAACATATGCATTTCTTTCTTCTGTGGAATGTGAAAAAAATATATATTTTTGAAGAATGTTGGTAACCAAACTGTTTAGGTTCTCACTGACTTCCATTGTGCTGACAAAAATACAATGGACATCAAGGGGAAACTATTTGGAACAACATTAAGTTGAGAAAATGAGGATAGAACTTAAATTTAAAAAAGTTTTGAAAACTATAAACTATAAGTTTTGAAACAGTTTGTTGGAGATGGTCTGACAATCTGTATAAGAGAGGGAGAGGGATAGATTGAAGAGCAGGGCGACGCAAGGAATAAGATTGAGAACCGCTGCTTTAGAACATTAGTTTTGAAACTTGTGAATGCATTAGAATCGTTAGAAGACAGAATCGCAATTCATATGTACAGTATTGTTCAAAATAATAGCAGTACAGTGTGACTAACCAGAATAATCAAGGTTTTTAGTATATTTTTTATTGCTACGTGGCAAACAAGTTACCAGTAGGTTCAGTAGATTGTCAGAAAACAAACAAGACCCAGCATTCATGATATGCACGCTCTTAAGGCTGTGCAATTGGGCAATTAGTTGAAAGGGGTGTGTTCACAAAAATAGCAGTGTCTACCTTTGACTGTACAAACTCAAAACTATTTTTTACAAACATTTATTTTTTTTCTGGGATTTAGCAATCCTGTGAATCACTAAACTAATATTTAGTTGTATGACCACAGTTTTTTAAAACTGCTTGACATCTGTGTGGCATGGAGTCAACCAACTTGTGGCACCTCTCAGCTGTTATTCCACTCCATGATTCTTTAACAACATTCCACAATTCATTCACATTTCTTGGTTTTGCTTCAGAAACAGCATTTTTGATATCACCCCACAAGTTCTCAATTGGATTAAGGTCTGGAGATTGGGCTGGCCACTCCATAACATTAATTTTGTTGGTTTGGAACCAAGACTTTGCCCGTTTACTAGTGTGTTTTGGGTCATTGTCTTGTTGAAACAACCATTTCAAGGGCATGTCCTCTTCAGCATAGGGCAACATGACCTCTTCAAGTATTTTAACATATGCAAACTGATCCATGATCCCTGGTATGCGATAAATAGGCCCAACACCATAGTAGGAGAAACATGCCCATATCATGATGCTTGCACCTCCATGCTTCACTGTCTTCACTGTGTACTGTGGCTTGAATTCAGAGTTTGGGGGTCGTCTCACAAACTGCCTGTGGCCCTTGGACCCAAAAAGAACAATTTTACTCTCATCAGTCCACAAAATGTTCCTCCATTTCTCTTTAGGCCAGTTGATGTGTTCTTTGGCAAATTGTAACCTCTTCTGCACATGCCTTTTTTTAACAGAGGGACTTTGCGGGGGATTCTTGAAAATAGATTAGCTTCACACAGACGTCTTCTAACTGTCACAGTACTTACAGGTAACTCCAGACTGTCTTTGATCATCCTGGAGGTGATCATTGGCTGAGCCTTTGCCATTCTGGTTATTCTTCTATCCATTTTGATGGTTGTCTTCCGTTTTCTTCCACGTCTCTCTGGTTTTGCTCTCCATTTTAAGACATTTGAGATCATTTTAGCTGAACAGCCTATCATTTTTTGCACCTCTTTATAGGTTTTCCCCTCTCTAATCAACTTTTTAATCAAAGTACGCTGTTCTTCTGAACAATGTCTTGAACGACCCATTTTCCTCAGCTTTCAAATGCATGTTCAACAAGTGTTGGCTTCATCCTTAAATAGGGGCCACCTGATTCACACCTGTTTCTTCACAAAATTGATGACCTCAGTGATTGAATGCCACACTGCTATTTTTTTGAACACACCCCTTTCAACTAATTGCCCAATTGCACAGCCTTAAGAGCGTGCATATCATGAATGCTGGGTCTCATTTGTTTTCTGAGAATCTACTGAACCTACTGGTAACTTGTTTGCCACGTAGCAATAAAAAAATATACGAAAAACCTTGATTATTCTGGTTAGTCACATTGTACTGCTATTATTTTGAACAATACTGTACAAAGATTTTTACGTGCACCCTTAGTTTTCTCTTCTTGTTCTCTAAAGCAGCACAGCATTGCCTCGCCCCTTTGTTGTGTGTCGGGGTTTATCTGGTTTCATGATGTAACGGACCTAGGAAGAAGCTTTTTGTAGTCCCTTACCAGCCGTTTTTGTATGCATTAAACTGACAGAATTTTAAAAGATGATATCTCCTTTTGCATTGAACCTTCAGCGCTGCAACTTTGCAGATATTGTTCATGCTCAAACAGCAACATTACAAACTACTGTTAAAAAAGTTAAATCACAATCAACAACCCCTTTAAAAAAATATGAAGACAAAACAATATCTCTATAGAGAAAATTAATGTAGAAAAAAAGGAGCTCCCTAATGGAAACTTGTATTGCAACATTCTTGGAGCTGCATGTCTAACAAAACTTTGATCTCTGAATTACTATTACAGTATAAATTATTTTGGATATATATGACCTGACAAAATGCACATAAATTCACCTTAAAAAGTTCCTGACTGAATCACACAACATCAAATTCTGTTACAGCTTTGAGTACAAAGCCAGATCCAGCAGCTAAATATAAGATATTGCTTGGCATAACTAACAGCGGTTTGTGTCTGTAAATCCCAGGGGAAAAAAAGTATACACATCAAGTCATTTTTACTCATTTGCAATCATGTCTACTGGCTAAGCTATCATTGTACACCATTTTAAAACTGTCCATTGACTTCATGTCTCCCTCTGCTGTCACTTACACTGAAAGGTGATGTGGCTCTGGGTTAGCGGAGACCGTTTGGGAGCAGCCTTGGGATTAATGCACTTGCCACAATCGGCTGTTGAGCTGATGTAGAGGAAGGCCAAATAGGCAAATAGGAAAACAAGCAGGTAGAGTGCCAGGAGGGCTTTAAGAATGCGGTTACAGCAGATTTCTTCAGGCCACATGTTTGGGAGATACCAGCAGGATGAGACAGAGGAGGAAGTGGAAGAACAAGACTGCTGGGAATGAGATCGTTCGCGTTTGTACATTTTAGGAGAAGCGGCAGGCGGGTGGTATTCTGATCCTAGTAAATGTGCCATTTGGAAGGGTATGTTTTCAGTATATGGGAAGAACATCAAGGACAGGATGAGTGGATGGATAGATACATGGATGGACAGACAGATGAATGAATGTGTGGACAGATTGGTGGACAGGAAAGCAAATAAATTAAGATGTGGATTGATAGTGGGAGGATAAAAAGCAAGGGTAATGTTGATAAAAAGAGGAGAAAAAGGATAAAATGAGTAGAAATGACATCAGGTGAATAATAGATTTACATATTGTTTGCAGGGCATCCCCTGAAACAAAGACATGAATGAAACAGCAATGGAAAGAAATGGCACATAAATATTTCCCTTTTAAATGTCTCTTTTACACTGTGCAGACTTATGTGAGTTCTATGGGTGTTTTTTACTGCAATAAAAAAAAACACACACACACACACACACACAAAAAAACCGGAAAAGCCGTATTTAAAGATTTGACATTATTGGGCCCTATTTTAACGATCTAAATGCAAAGTGTAAAGCGTACGGCGCAGGTGCACTCAGGGCGTGTCCAAATCCACTTTTGCTATTTTAACGACAGAAACAGGCACATTTTCGGAATGGGTTGTCCCTATTCTCTTAATAAGTAATGGGCGTAACGTTCAATACACCAATCAGTGTCATCTCCCATCCCCTTTAAGAGAGAGATGCGCTCGCGCCAGGGCGGATGGGGAATTTGTTGGCGGAAAAGCTGAACGCTTCTCAAGCGAAGAAACCGATCTGCTTGTGCGCAAAGTTAAAGCCTAATTCTAGTACATGCACTGACTATCCATCATTAAATTTTTATATTTATGTAGCCTACACAATAATATTCTTTTACACTGTAATCCTTTTTTTAATATATATATTTGGCATGTTTGTGTGATGCGCATCCCTGTATGTAATAAGTAAAGTCAACGCGCACTGTGGACCTGCTCAGAGGCGCATTTTCTACCAACCCGCTCTTTAAATAACAAAAAATATTGCGCCATTGACTTTAGACTTTAGACCAGGTTTTTTTTTAGTTGACAATGCGAACGGCGCCGGACTGAAAGTAGCAAACACACTTGCACTGTGCCTTGCGTCGCATTGCGCCGGGTGTATGATAGGGCCCATAGAGTTCAATCCGGAAGATAAACCAGAACAAATTGCATAATTTAGGTATTTAATTACATAATTTTGTATTACATTTTTGTAGCTCGCAAAAATGCAGACACACGAACTGTTACTGTCACCTGAAAAATATGTCACACAACCTTATCTATACATAATTACACAAAATCAAACAGTTGCATTAAAGGGTCATGGAAACCCATTCAGCACTGGTTAGTTCTCACTACAGTTTAAAAAAAAATGCTAAAATATGGGAGTGGTGCACAGTGGAACGGAGAAGAGGGAAGAGGGGAGACAGTTTCATTTAGCTCCCATCGAGTTAAAAACACAAATAAATGCACAGCCATTTGCACTCTGCATCGAAAACATATATATGAACGTGCTGTTGCACCTCTGTGAACTTTTAAGGTTTACTCTGTGGCGTTTATAAAAGCTTTTTGACGGGTTGTGTCACAGAGTTTTAAAAACTGCTATGCTTGCCAAGTGAATGAATCACGTTTGTGCCAAACTCTTATTACAAAGCAAAAAAAAAAAAAAAAAAAACTCTTCTTCGATCCATTAACTTTTCTCTCAGTTAATGTGCATGATGTCATCTCACAGTCTGAAATGTCTATCATAGCAAATCAACACATGCTGTTGTTAATAATTAAGTGAAGCGTCTTCTCAAGGGATAAGAACACGCAGTCTCATGAATAATTTAATAGACACAGACGCTTAATCGTTGTACTATAGTCCATTGCCATGTCATCACAATGTAGATTTTAAAGGGGTCATATGATGCAATTTCAGTTTTTCCTTTCTCTTTGGAGTGTTACAAGCTCTTTGTGCATAAAGACGATCTGTGAAGTTGCAAAGACTAAAGTCTCAAATCCAAAGAGATATTCTTATAAAAAGATTTAAAGTTAACAGTCAACCACACACCCCTAAAATGGCTCGTTCTAACACGCCCCCACATCTCTACGTCACTATGTGGGAAGATTTGCATAATGCCACCCAAAATGTTCATGCAAAGAAAGAAGGCATAACTTTGATTTTCTCTGTTGCTGCTTCTGCCATGTCGAGGAGTCGCTGTGTGCTTTGTTGTGAAAGCAAAACTACTTGTTTGGCCTTCCAAAAGAGGACACGACAATAAAATAATTGGTTAAGTTGTACAAACCTGATTCCAAAAAAGTTGGGACACTGTACAAATTGTGAGTAAAAAAGGAATGCAATAATTTACAAATCTCATAAACTTATATATTTTTCACAATAGAATATAGATAACATATAATATGTTGAAAGTGAGACATTTTGAAATGTCATGCCAAATACTGGCTCTTTTTGGATTTCATGAGAGCTACACATTCCAAAAAAGCTGGGACAGGTAGCAATAAAAGGCTGGAAAGGTTAAATGTACATATAAGGAACAGCTGGAGGACCAATTTGCAACTTATTAGGTCAATTGGCAACATGATTGGGTATAAAATGAGCCTCCCAGAGTGGCAGTGTCTCTTAGAAGTCAGGATCACCAATTCCCCCAATGCTGCATCAGATGCAATGCTATCAGCTGCAATGCTATCAGAAAGGAGGTTCTCAGAGAAATGGGCTCAGCAATACTTCCGGAAAACATTGTCGATGAAACATTGTCGATGAACACAATCCACCGTGCCATTCGCCGTTGCTGGCTAAAAATATAGGTAAAAAAAGAAGCCATATCTAAACATGATCCAGAAGCGCAGGCGCTAAAATATTGAAATTTGAAAATTCCACATCGTTGCATTCTGTTTTTATTCACAATTTGTACAGTGTCCCAACTTTTTTGAAATCGGGTTTGTATTTCAAGACAATCTGAACCAATCTAACCAGTTCACTAAATCGTTAGAAACCGTTCTCATCTCCAGTATGCAGTAATCCACAAATCATCCACAGTTATTGGGTTTATAAACATGCCTTACACTCCCTCTGACGCAAAATAAACCAATATGCAGAGTTATTTAGTTACTCCTAACAGTACATTGACTGAACTGCTAAAAGAGAACAGAAGATTTGATGTGCACGAGCAGAGCAGCTGGACTGAGTCTTGTGCTGCTGGCCTGAGAGACGGCATATGTTAAGGGGTTTAAAGTTTCCATCATATGCTTGAGGAATTCAGCCAATCAGAATGCACTGGATAGCTGGCCAATCAGAGCACAGTTCACTTTTTCAGAATGATGAGATGAGATGAGATGGTGGGGCATAGAGGTGAAACAATAATGTGCATCATATGGAAAATAATGTGTTTTTTAACCTTAAACCAAAACCAAAAAAACACATTGCATTACACCAAATACACCAAATAATGTTCTTTTTAGCAGCATCATATTACCCCTTTAAAACCCGGAAGATGAAAATATCGCAAAAAATCTTAACCAGTTTTCTCCAAAAGTTAAAATTATAGGATATAAAGTATATAATTATAGGATGCTAATACTGTCGTCTATGATGTGCAACACAAACACCTCTAGTAAAATCTCAGAAAAAAAGTAGCCTGGGGTTTCATGACCCTTTAAAGAGATTAAATTACTGTTCTAACTTCAAAGCTCATAACAGCAAAAGAAAAGAACAGAAAGTTAGCAGGCATGTGAGAAGAAAGCTTCAAATAAAAAGATTCATCTCAACAGATATTCACCAACTGTGACCTCCAAGTTTGGTACAGCGGGCCAAACTAATAGTAAAGTGCACATGCAGGAAACAGGTGACCAACGGTGTTCACTCTGTATGTTTCCACTTTTAGCACCTGACACAGTACATTAGTCCAGTTAAAGGATGCATTCAACCTATTTATTGTGTGAGACTAAAAGTTTAAGAATCAGCTACTGAAAACCCATAATTATTGACCAATAACTTTAGCCCTGAAGCAGGGAAATTTAGCAGTATGATGTGAATATGAATATAAATGTAAAGCAAACGGCTGGACAACAGAAGTCTGTGTTAGGCTCAACGGTACCTTTAATGTCTTCATCTTCAATAGTGGTGTTGGCACTCTCTGATGATTCCTGAAAAAGAACAAAAATACACACAAACAAACAAGCAGACAAATAATTTAAATAGTATCTTACTAATGATAATAGGCTCAAGTTAAATGATGATTAAAAACAGTCAGAAATGTTAACCCCCCTTCAGTAAAAATAAACTGAAAAATAAACTGAAACTGAAACTTGGTTAGATAAACACTAGTTTGGCCAGCACACCACCATTTTCCAGAAGGTTTAAAATCTTATTTCACATTGCAGTTTAAGTGACTAATTCCATTATATCAATATTGTTTTGGATAGGATATAAATTATGTTGATGTGATGATTGACCCAGAAAAGTATAAGATTATAAATTTCGACATCATGTGGTGTTCTATTTCCTAAAAAATCGACAATTTACCATGGATTTTCTCTACCACTTTTCTCTAAAAATTATATTACAATAATATTTTTGTACAGTATTTGCTTTTGTGCATTTATACTAAATATCATTACAGTACTGATTTTCACAGAAAAAACATATTTTACCATGGTATTGAGGTGCTATATGTGTGGTTTTAAATGTGGATACTATATGATCTACAGTAAAATGTATGCTACTATGGAAGACCAAGGGTTAATTTTAATAAAACAAAATAATAATCTATCTATCTATACTGTGTATGTGTGTGTGTGTATATACACACACTCGGATTTGAAATGCAGTTATCAATGCAGAAATCACACTTTTAATGCTATTATTTTGTAAATTAATTTTGTGTTCTGCAAAAGAATGACATCTGGGTAAACAAATTAGAGATTTTTATTTATTACGGGGTCAGTTATCCAGAATTCATACAAAAATGCATGCAGCAAGGTTAATGTTTCTGATTTTAAACATTCCATTCCTCTTGCTTGCTAGGTTATATCTTTACAAACTGAATTATCTCAGTAATTACAGACAGCCTGCATCAGATGCACTACACAGACATGTTCAAACTCACAATACCCCTTTTAAATCCTCATTGATCAATTAATACCTTGTTTCCATCAGTAGGATTGTGGATAACAGTAGTTTGAGGCTCCTGATATAGAGGTGCATAGGGAGAGAAAGAAAGATAAAACAGAAAAACAAAAGATAAAGTGTGTCAGAAAAAGTAGTAGTGAGGTGAAGAGTTAAAGAACACCAAGCATGACATGTTGAGTCGTGGCAGCCTAGATGTTACCGTCCTGCATGTGCTCATCTAACCGACACTTTCCACAAATATGGTTCAAAATAGAACCTGAAACTTTTTAAACAAATGGTCAGTGCTTAACCTTCAGAAATGGCTGACAGTCAAATAAATTTGTTATGTCAGATAGCAGTTTATCTTCAAAAGTTCTCATGCAATGTATATGAAACTAATGTTTAAAAAAGTGCACTACATTCATGGAAATAATTTACTGAAGAACTTTAACAGTAGACTATGTGAAGTCAAGATTCAAATATCTTAAAGTAACTTTTTGTAACAAAGCTTGGTGAACTTTTGAAAAGAATAGATCATACTGGCTTAGACAACTGGTCATGTAAATGTGAGATGGGAATATGGGTAATTAATACAGTACATCTTCACTAGAGCAACAGTACAACATACCCAGCCGAAGCATGCAGTAAAACGAAAGTATCAGGAAGAACACAAGCCAACCTTACAAAACCTTCATTCAGTCTATGGGTTTGCTTCAGGTGTAGGTAATGTTTTGTTATTGCATACTGGTATAGTTTCCTATTGTGACAGCTGTACATTACAGTACTGTAACACTTCATTCACAAGAGCAATTTAAAACATGTGTCTTGAATTTGATTAAATTAACTAATCACTAAAATTACCAAATTGTAAGAACACTATTCCATTGTGTTTTTATGATTAAACCAAATGTTCTCATAACATAGCCTACAGTGGTGCGTGTGTATGTGTTTGGATAATTCAACAATTATTAACAAATTAATTGATTTTATATTACTCTATGTTGCTTAAATCAAATCAAATGATTTTTATTATTAATGGCCTTATTGGCCTTAATGGCATTATTGAGTATATTAGGTTTGTAGACAAATATAAATTGTCAATATATATCATTAAAAAAAATAAATTATTGATAAGTTAAACTTAACATTTAGTGCAGAAAATAGAAAATCAAAAAAACCTTCCATGAGCAAGGCATTTATCCATACAAAATAAACTGTTGACAATGTCCACTCTTAACGTCTCGGTTACGTACGTAACCCTCGTTCCCTGATGGAGGGAACGGAGACGTTATGTCGACCGACAAATGGGGTCTCACTTGGGAGGCCAATCATCTCTGATTTTAAGAGAAAACGCCAATGAAATTGGCAAGTGGATTAACACACCTGAGCCACTCCCCGTGCCAGCGGGTATAAATAGGGCGACAGGTGCATCCACTCATTAGGTTTTACGCTGAGGAGCCGAGAACGTGTCCCGGCAACAGCGAATGGTTCAAGGTTGTGGCATGGGGACATAACGTCTCCGTTCCCTCCATCAGGGAACGAGGGTTACGTACGTAACCGAGACGTTCCCTATCTGTCGGTCACTACGAGTTATGTCGACCGACAAATGGGGTCCTATGGAAAACGCCATAACCTGAACCTCGTCACAACCCTGAGGCGCTGCAATTGTTGACAAGCCTTGGCGTGCCACAAAAGCTACGCTTAAGGTCGTAACCTTCCCAAAGCCCCAGCGCAAATTCACTGACCTTGGTACCGAAGGGGCCAAAGGGTGAGTACATCGCTGCTGGAGAAGGCCATGCTGCTGTTCCGCCCACATAAAGTAAATGGAAGGGATTTCAACCTTCAGTGAAAGATTGCTTCAAATCTTCCCTATTTGTTCTTTCAGCTGGCAAGACAATGGGGAAGCGAGCCTTTAGGAAAGGTCGCTACGGAGACCACATCCTACCCGTAGGGAGGTGGCATGTGGATATACCGATATGGACTGACCCAGGGGGCAGTACTACATATGGAAAGGGTCTCTGAGGCAGGTCCTACCTTGGAGTAGGGATGGAACAGCTGCCAGAAGAGACTGACAGAGCGATCTGTCAAGGGAAGACACGGGTTTGCCAAGAGGGAAACCTTACCGTGGAAGAATACACATATGGGATTACCCGTAGGGAACCCAGCCATATGGACACCTAGCCCAGTACAGGGGCTGACCGGCTCCGGGCATGCTAACGCCAGTACTGGGCCTGGCGACAGACTGCTCCGCCAAGTCTGACGCCGAGGGTGCTGGAGGATGCTCGACCAGGGTACGCCAACCGGGGAACTCTACTGGGAGAAGAAGGCGCTCACATCCCCGTGTTAGGGGGAATGGCGCAGCAAGCGAGACACCCAGCCAGCCCTTCCCGCCAATTACCTGTTACCCAACACACGGGAGGAAACTGGCTCTACACGGAGGTCGTAAAACCTCGCAAAGGTGTTAGGTGTCGCCCAGCCCGCAGCTCGACAATGTCTGCCAGAGAGGCGCCGTGCGCCAACGCATAGGAGGAGGCCACACTCCGTGTGGAGTGGGCCCTCACCCCCAGGGGGCACGGCTCGCCTTGGGAATGGTAAGCCAAGGCGATGGCGTCCACTATCCAGTGGGCCAACCTCTGCTTAGAGACAGCCTTCCCCTTCTGCTGACCTCCAAAGCAGACCAGGAGCTGCTCAGAGCTTCTGAAGCTCTGGGTGCGGTCCACGTATATGCGAAGCGCTCTTACGGGACACAGCAACGACAAGGCTGGATCTGCCTCCTCCAGGGGCAGCGCTTGCAGGTTCACCACCTGGTCTCGGAAGGGAGTGGTGGGAACCTTGGGCACGTATCCAGGCCGGGGTCTCAGGACAACGTGAGAGTAGGCCGGCCCAAACACAAGGCACTCTTCACTTACCGAAAATGCTTGGAGGTCCCCGACCCTCTTGATGGAAGTGAGCGCGATCAGGAGCGCTGTCTTGAGAGACAGGAACTTCAGCTCAACCGAATCCAGCGGCTCAAAGGGACCCCTCTGAAGTCCCGCCAGGGCAATAGAGAGGTCCCAGGAGGGAATCAGGGGTGTCCTAGGAGGATGTAACCTTCTGGCACCCCTCAGGAACCTAACGATCAGGTCTTGCCTCCCCAGGGACCGACCGTCCACTGCATCGTGATGTGCTGCAATGGCAGCCACATACACCTTCAGGGTGGAGGGTGACAGCCCACGCTCCAGCCTACCTTGCAGGAAAGAAAGCACGACTCTGACCGGGCATCTCCGGGGGTCTTCCCGGTGAGAAGAACACCAATTCGTGAACAGACTCCACTTCAGAGCATAGGCCTGCCTCGTAGAAGGGGCTCTAGCCTGAGTGATAGTGTCTACCACCGCTGGGGGCAGATCACTTAGGTCTGCCGCGTCCCGTCTAGAAGCCACACATGGAGGTTCCAGAGATCTGGGCGCGGGTGCCAAATGGTGCCAGGCCCCTGAGAGAGAAAGTCTCTCCTCAGGGGGATGCGCCAGGGAGGGGCTGTCACGAGGAGCATGAGTTCCGAAAACCAGGTCCGGGTGGGCCAGTAAGGCGCAACCAACAGGACCTGTTCCTCGTCCTCCCTGACCTTGCAAAGTGTCTGTGCGAGCAGGCTCACTGGGGGAAACGCATACTTGCGTAAAGCCCGAGGCCAGCTGTGTGCCAGTGCATCTGTGCCCAGGGGGGCCTGGGACAGGGAATAGTACAGCTGGCAGTGGGAGGACTCGTGGGAAGCAAACAGGTCTACCTGGGCTTCCCCGAATCGACTCCAGATCAGCTGGACCGTCTGGGGATGGAGTCGCCATTCCCCGGGGAAAGTGAGCTGTCGTGAGAGCACGCTGGCTGCACGATTGAGCTCCCCCGGGATGTGGACAGCACGCAGCGACTTGAGCCACGTCTGACTCCAGAGGAGGAGATGACGGGCGAGTTGAGACATGCGACGTGATCGTAAACCACCCTGTCGGTTGATGTACGAAACAGCCGCAGTGTTGTCCGTGCGGACCAACACGTGCTTGTCCAGCACTAGCGGACGAAACCGTCGCAAAGCTAGATGCACTGCCAGCAACTCCAGGCAGTTGATGTGCCACAGCAGTCGAGGTCCTGTCCAGGACCCTGAAGCTGCCTGCCCGTTGCATGTCGCGCCCCAGCCCGAGTTGGAGGCATCTGTTGTGACAACAACGTGCCGGGACACTTGTTCTAAGGGCACGCCGGCCCGTAGAAAAGCAAGGTCCGACCAAGGACTGAATAGGCGGCGACACATCAGTGTGATGGTGACACGATGTGTACCGCGGCGCCATGCCCATCTCGGGACTCGGGAGTGTAACTAGTGCTGAAGTGGTCTCATATGAAGCAACCCGAGCGGCGTGACTGCGGCTGCGGATGCCATATGCCCCAGGAGCCTCTGAAAGTGTTTCAGCGGTACCACTGTCCTGCCTCTGAAGGAACTCAGGCAGTTCAGCACTGAGTGGGCACGCTCGCTGGTGAGACGTGCCATCATACTCACCGAGTCTAACTCCATACCGAGATAAGAGATTCTCTGCACAGGGGAGAGCTTGCTCTTCTCCCGGTTGACCTGAAGCCCCAACTGACTGAGGTGCCGAAGCACGAAGTCCCTGTGATCGCACAACTCTTCTCGGGACCGGGCCATAATGAGCCAGTCGTCGAGATAGTTGAGGATCCTGATGCCCACTTCCCAAAGTGGGGCAAGGGCGCCCTCCGCGACCTTCATGAAGACACGGGGGGACAGGGAGAGCCCGAAGGGGAGGACCTTGTACTGCCATGCCTGACCCTCGGAAGCAAAGCGCAGGAACGGTCTGTGACGAGGGAGGATAGAGACATGAAAGTACGCGTCTTTCAGGTCGATCGCTGCAAACCAATCCTGGGGCTGGACACATTTGATAACGCGTTTCTGCGTCAACATCCTGAACGGGAGCTTGTGTAGGGCCCGATTCAAGACTCGCAGAACCAGGATAGGTCGAAGGCCACCGCTTTTCTTGGGCACGATGAAGTAAGGGCAGTAAAGCCCCGTCCTCATCTCGGCTGGAGGGACCGGCTCGATTGCATCCTTCGCCAGGAGGACAGCAATCTCCTCGCGCAAGACAGGGGCGTCCTGGACTGCCACCGAAGTCTCGAGCATGCCATTGAACTTGGGGGGTCGCCGGGCGAACTGAATCGCATAGCCGAGTCGAACCGTCCGGATGAGCCAGCGTGACGGGTTGGGCAGCGCAAGCCACGCTCCCAGATACCGTACAAGTGGCACCAAAGGGACAGTCGACATACCCGCAGTGGTGCAGCGATGGGGAGTCGTGCCGGAAGGCCCAGAAGGCACTGCGTCCTGGGTCATCGCAACCACACTCCCCGTGTTCCCGGAGGAACTGGCCAGAGAAGCGTGGAGAGGCGTTGCGTCTCCGAACCGCGACCTCTTGGCCGCTGGCGAAAGGGGGCGTCGTGGGTGAGAATGAGGAAGCTGTGCGTCGCTCATTGTCAGCCCACAAGCCTTGCAACTCGGAGGAAGGAGAAATTGCTCTTCCAATGAAAATGTGGGTGCCACTGGCCGTTCGACCAGCGGCGGAACAGAACCAGCAGATTCTCCACCCGGCCCTCCTCCGGGGGAGGGAGTGGCGCTCTCTCCGCCATCTCCTGAAGAGCAGTTCTCCGCATCTCCGAGTTGCCCGTGTCAGGGCCGCTTAGTCGACTTCCTCGAGGACTTTGCAGCCGGGAGTGACACGGGGGGCGCCGCTCTCCTGCGCGGGGCTCGACGCGCCGGCCTCGAAGAACTCTCAGCACGGGGCGGAGCTGGTGTGGAGGACGCAGGGGGGCGCCCTCGGCGACGAGCAGGCTGAGGCACTGCCTGCGACGGAATGGTGGCAACCAGAGGATCACGTCGTGGCAAGATGTGCTGTATGGCCTCAGTCTGCTGTTGTTCTGTCAGGAACTACTGGGCACAGCCCCTGACAGCGTCGCCACACAGGACAGCCTGGGACATGGGAGCATCGAGAAAATGCACTTTGTTAATGTCTCTCATACAGACCAGGCTGAACCTGAAACGGCACTACTGGACCACCAGAGTGGACATCGCTTACCCGAGGGACTGCGTTGTGACTTCCGTCACCCAGAAGGGGGAGGTCAGTCGCCATGCGCAGCTCCTGCATCAACCTCGGGTTGGTCCTACCCTCGTGCATTTGTTAAAGCCTTGGCTTGTTGGGTTTGCAGGATAGCCATGGCATGCAAAGCAGAGACAGCTTGGCCCGCAGCACTGTAAGCCTTGGTAGCGAGCGCGGCCGACAGCTTACAGGCCTTGGGTGAGGGGCGCGGACTATCCCTCCCAGTGGCGGCGTTTTGCGGACACAAGTGCACCGCAATCGCACTCTCCTGCTGGGGAATGTCAACACACCCCTAGCTGCCTCGCCATCGAGGGTAGTGAGGACGGAGGAACGAAATGAGCTGCTTCCGGCCGTAAAAGGGGCCATCCACGACTACATCACTTCCCCATGCACATCCGGGAAGAAAGGAACCAGAGTAAAACGCGGTTGTGAGTCGCGCTCCACACCGAGAACCAATCAAACAGCCATGAGCACTCAGGGCTGGCGGTGCATTCACCTCCATCCTGATGCTCACAGCTGCCCGGGCAAGCACGGCTGTCGACTCTGGGTCCAATTCGGCAGTGGCGACAACACCCGAGGGGGGCAGCCCCACCGAATCTTCATCCACAGAGGTCGATAACCCATCCCCCGATGCTGCAATCGACATCTGATCTCCGGCGGCAAACTGAATGACCCGCTGGGACTGCCATAAGACAGCCCAGCAAAATCACCCAGCAGCTGCACAGGACAAACACTGCGGAAGGGGTAAGAGGTCCGTGGGGCGTGGCCCGGCGGAGAAGCTCTCACGGTCACCTTCAAATCTCCCAGAGCACTAGCCGGCGGTCCTCTGCTCGAGACAGAGAAACCAGAACGGGTAGTGACAGAGGGGTCTGCTCCCTTCCCTTTAAGAAAGGGGAGACGCGATCACAGCGTTGCCATGGTCACACACGCAGTGCGTGCATGAACCATCCACGAACGCGCCTTCAGCGTGCTGAATGCCCAGACACGGAAGAGAGCGAACGTGGCCGTTGTCAGAGAACAGGAAACGACCGCATCCAGAAGGACGCGGACGAAACGGCGTCTTGAAAAAGACGCGAATCGTCCGCGATTTGCTCTTTTAGGAAATCTGCTCTCTTAGTTGAAGCGCCCAGGGGAATCGCTGAAAGGGACACCGCTGTTTGCGCCGTACCGCCAACCAGAACAGCTTCCCGACACAGCAGATGAATGGCTTTGTGGAGTATAACGGCTTTCATACAACCACTCGGCTCCGAAGCAAAAATCTAATGAGTGGATGCACCTGTCGCCCTATTTATACCCGCTGGCACGGGGAGTGGCTCAGGTGTGTTAATCCACTTGCCAATTTCATTGGCGTTTTCTCTTAAAATCAGAGATGATTGGCCTCCCAAGTGAGACCCCATTTGTCGGTCGACATAACTCGTAGTGACCGACAGATAGGGAACACA
The DNA here is from genome assembly GCF_003368295.1 of Carassius auratus. NCBI lineage: Eukaryota > Metazoa > Chordata > Actinopteri > Cypriniformes > Cyprinidae > Carassius > Carassius auratus. Next base: position 1,753,980 of record NC_039274.1, on the reverse strand, counting down.
CATTCAATGATGCACCTTTCAAAAACATGGTTAATTCATGTATGAATATGGAAAGAATAGTCAATTAGCGAACACACAAACAAGGCTTTGAGCACCGCATGAAGTGAACTTTCCTATAATACATTACATTACAGAACATGAAAATGTTTCTTTTTGTAGATAATCAGTAACAAGCACATAACCCTTACTAAACTATATACCAAACTATCAGCTTGATAAACTGGAAAAGGGATAGAAATTTGCTAACAGGAAAATAAATCATGTACCGGTACAGCTTTTAAACATTTGAACTATGGTCTGTACAAAAATAGCTGTACAATGGAGTATTCTTGTTTATTTAGTGCACCTCACAGGTTTTTTGTTTTTTTTTGTACACAATGTGTTGTGATTACTGAATAATGATCACATGAAACTTGCATATGCATATACTAATAAAACCAACTGACTTATCTGATTAAGAATTTTTTTAATTAAACCATTAACTAAAGTATGTTTAAAATTGTTAAATTATTAAATATAACTGTTTTATATTTAATCATTTATAGACATATTTGCTCGAATGTTGTAATAAAGACAAAATAATACATAACACTTCATTTAACACTCTATCTCAGAGTAAACATTTTTGTCACTGTAATTGATACCATTATTTGAAATACTGACTTTGAACTTTCTCTCTCTCTGCATTGATATGCTAGTGCAGAACAATACATAGTGACATTTCCAGAATATTAGTAATTATTTGACTGACTGCATTATTTGAATGCAGGATTTCACACATGAAGAAGGTGCTGAATTGATTTAAAAGAGATAAGGCATGCTGACAAAGAAAAGAAAGTGAGAGGGAGAGAGAGAGAGAAATGTGAAGCCAGTGGTAAGAGAACACAACTGACAAACAGTCATACAGACAAAATACCAGAGCAGGAGAGGGGGCAGATTCTTTGGGGCTGGTGATTACGTTGGTTTTGTTGTTGATCTATATGTGAGAGCGAGGCAGACAAGCAAAGCTTTAAACAAGTAAGGGAAATGTCACATCCCATTAATCTAAAATCTTGCATTACATGGATGTTAATTTGCATATATCATAATGATTTCTCTTGACAACAATTAATCAGGCTATTCCACAACTACAGCAAAACTGGACGTCAAATAATCAACATTTTCAGTGGAAATGGTCATCTATGGAAAATGGCATTTACAATTCTGTCCAAATAATGCTGTGGAAATTACACATTATTCAAAGGCCATAAAAGACTAACAGGTACGGAAGTCCAAAAGGCCATGCATTATTATATATTGTTTTCTTTCTTTTTCTAACATGATCTCGATATAACAGTAGTTGTTTTCTCATTAACTCAACTTAATTTTCTTGTGAACTCGACATATAACAATAGTTGGTTCCCTTTCAGTCGGTCACTCTCGACGTCACGCCGTAAGACCGACGAATTGGGATCTCGCTTAGAGAGACAAATCTACTTCAAATGTAAACTAAACAAGCCAATGCACATTGGCATGTGATTATTGCACCCAGCTGCCGCTGATCACAATGTGAGTATAAGTAGGCAACAGATGCAGCTCATATTCAGCTTTTCATTTCGGAGTCGAGTAATCACTTTGTTCTGTTCCAACTGAGAGAAAAAGACTCAACAAGTTCAGTGCGCTCTTTGAGATCTCTTCATGTTGGAGGTATGGCGCCTCAGCCAGTGGTGGCTTTCCTGTGTCGTCACACACATTTAGCACACTGAAGTGGTGTTTGTGGATGAGTCATGTTCTCCGGAGATGTCGGCTATGCTTTCCTGGGCTGAGAGAGCTGTGCCCGAGTGGAAACCTCCACCGCGTCCAGAGTCCTCATGATTGGACAATTGGTTTCTTGGGGTGGTTCGTGCTGGTTCTCAGCACCCTGCCTTGGTGCCTGTCTTCCCGGAGGTGCATGAGGAGGAGCTCACAAAGTCATGATCAGCACCTATTGCTGTTGGAAATCGATTTGCTGGTTCCTCCTCCCTCACCACCCTTGACAATACAATACACGTTCATAGCATGCATTTGTCATGTTTTTTGATGTAACTTTCCCCAACACTGTGCTCGCTGTTTTGAAGTCTCTGCCGTGTGTTACCATATGAGGACACGAACGCATAAAACATCACTTCATGAGATTTTACCGTTTCATTTGAGAAAACTGTCATATCATAAACACAGACACTCAAAGATCTTCATGGCGAGTAAATCGACAATATATTTAGCTACTGTTGTAGCCTACAGTAGATTTAGCTACGTCTCTATGTAGTAATAATAATACGTCTCTATTAATAATAATAATTATGCCTAGATGGTTGCTTGTTTTTTACTTGTTTTGTTTTAAAGAGATTATCTGATTATTATAGAATTTTTTATATTCCTAGACTTATTTGTTGCAGTTTTTTAAACAGTTATATTGTAAAACTAAAATACCCTTTTTAGTTTGCGGTGTTAGATTTTTGGCTGCATTTGAAGTTCTTTTTCGCTTAAGAAAATAAATAATATTACTGTCAAATTCATGTCAGATAATAAAAATACTGTAATAAATACAGTAGTTCACCATGTATTTGTTCATGTTTTATAAAGGGATAAGTCTGAAGCACACAATAAAATAATTCTAGCAGTTTACACAGGGCTAGTAGTATATACAGCTGTATATACAGATACACACCCAGGTATCGGATCAGTACTCGGTATCGGCCAATACTCTGAGCCCAGGTATCGGAATCGGTATCGGGAAGAGAAAAAGGGTATCGGAACATCTCTACTGAAAATTAAGCAAACTTGTTTTCGGCAAACAAAGGGGATTAACTATTCAAAATTAAACATGGAAGAAATGTTGTATGAATAATCCTTAAAAAATGATGATGGTTCCATTATAGTAGTAGTAGGCTATGTACATTCTACAAAAAAATAGACTTTGAAACCAGACTTTTATTTTGACGGGATGCCGTGTTCTGTGCATGTGATATGATGCTTTTACTGTGTGTTCACACAGCCACCGCCGAGAGCGTCCAAGTTGTCGGAAGTCATTCATTTTAAATGAGAGCCGGCATCGAGAAGCGGAGAGGAGCAGCGCGGTGGAGAGGTGAAATCAGGGCAACTTTATGGTAATGAGCTATGACGCGGTTCGGCGGCAACCATTCGGAACGTAGAAGTCCACCGCTTGAGAGGATTCCAGAGAACGCAGCTCTGACCACATAAGTTCTCAAGCACAATAGAGCACAGGTTGATTATTTATGTGGCTGGTTTGCAATAATCTATGCATCCCTATTTGCGTACAGGGACATAAAAAAAAAAAATGATACGAGAACCAAGTTGTCTGAGATTGTTCATGGTCCTGGTGAGTTGCTGATGTGCAGTAACGTTATAGGAATAATAATTTAATGATATAATAAATAATAGTACAGCAGTCCCAGTTTACTTTTAAACAAATTTCCTTGATTATAATTACATTAAGTAATGTTTATACTTGATTATATTTACTTAGGTAACATTTTCAATGCATGACTTTAACTTGCATCAGAGTATTTTTACAGTGCTTTTTACACTATTAGGTAAAATATCTTAATACTTCATCCACAACAATATTTAATGAGGTTAACTTATAACGTTACTCTCATTGTGGTTTGTCTGCACAAGTTTAACAAACTTGTTTGCTTTGCGGCCGCTTTAAATACAAGATAAGCATTCGATCTACGTCAGAGCATTCACAAATCTTTCAGCAGCCTTGTGAGCAGAGCAGCCAGAGCATTTTTTGATGCTCTCGACGGAGGCGATGTGAACGCACAGTTAGGCTGGTCATACATTGTGTGATTTCTGTGCGATTTCGGCAAGGTATCAACTCACACTCTACGAGCAGATCACATGCGATGTAAAGCCAAAGCTCATGATTATTATGCACTGACTGCACGGTCCGCTCGTCGAGTTGCGATTTGACTGCTCACACTATACGTGGGAATCAACACGTAGGATCCCTCAGAACCCAGATGTTTGTGGCCGTTTCAGAATAAACATGCTTTCCCGGGATAAACCATAGAGGGATAAACGCACTGCTTTGGTCATATGCGCAATTCTGTGTGCTGAAATGTCAAAAAAAAAAAAAAAAGGCAGACAGGCAGCTGCAGCTCATGAGCTATATCCTCCCAACTTTTCCCTCTGGCGTTCCTGTTGTGGTAAGTTGACGATGACACGTCGAAAAGGCTGACATGTTGCTGCCATAACTCCACAAGTTTTCCCTCCATCACTTCAGTCAACACTACACGCCGTGTCGCCATGGTTTCGTTCATGGTTTTGCACTTGCGTAGTGAGGGAAATGTGGAAAATTGGTTGGTAGCCCTGCTTCAATAGTGCGATACCTCACGAGAGGCGACCAAAATTTCTGACATGTCAGAAATCCATCCGACCATGCGATTGCCGGTCGGGAGAGGCTAATTGCCTCTCGTTTCCCCTTGTACACTGCACGAACACTGCACGACAATGCTGAAAATTGGCCCGACCCGAAAAAGAGTCGCACGAGTCAGAATTCGACTCAAAATCGATGAAAATCGGTTGAAAACAGTGTATGCTTTAGTCAAATCAAATGGTCAGATGCTCATGAAGTGACTCTCAGAGCAGTTCTGAAGAGGTTGTTCATGTGTTTTTGTCCTCATTTAGTCTGACGGCAGATGCTGAAATCACCACGAGCATCACGCATGCTAAACTGTGAATTCCGTTTTTATGAATGGATTCCGCGACTCCGTCCACATTTTCTGCATCGTGGAAACCATGGGGGCCTACATTTATCCCAGCACAATGTATACTCTCACACTTGAACTGCTTCTATTCTTGAACACTTAATGATTATCTAATCAAAATAAAAGAGCAGCGCCTAGTCTAGGAGAGCTCACCGGTATCACACACACTCCCAACACGCCGTTCAACTCGTGCAGCGCTCTAAAAATGTATTCACCAAATGGACACAAGTTTACTTAAAGAATGAACAATGAGCCAAAGATAAGTTTGAAGTTCAGTATTTAAAAAACTGAGCAAACGGAAATAGCGATCTATATTATAGCTCTATAAATGAAGCATACAGACTTTATTAGAGCCACAGAAAGACAAAAGTTTCTATGAAAATGTACAATATACAATTCATTATGTACATTAAGAATGATTCAGTCAAATCTAATCTAATTAAGATCTAATCTAATTTTATGTTAAACTATGTGAATGGCCCTCTGAGGCGCAGCGGGATTTTCTGTCTGATGTGTCTCTCTCTTTTCAGCGTGCAGCATCACGTGTCTAAACAAACAGCACGGGGTGTCAGTGATTTCCGCCACTAGATGCCTCTTTCGCACTGTATAATGAAAACCGAGCTTAATGGACCCAACCCGGGAAACTATCAGCCACTCCAGCAAAGGAAAACTATGGATTTTTGCAGATAACCGATTGTTCCAGCAAACAACTATCGGTGCAGATTAATCGGCAAAAACTGATAAATCGGTCGACCTCTTGTTGAAATCACGAGAAAACTTATGTCGAGATCACAAGGAACTTCAATTGTGATCATGAGAAAACAAGAAAGAAAGAAATAATAACACATGCCCTCTCGGGATTACCATAAACATGCATAAAAGTGTGTCCTTTAAAGTTTGCGATAGAATAATCTTGTAGAGAAGTTTTTGTTATTTACAGATTCCCAGGGAAACAACTAGATTATTAAACAGCACAAAGCAGCAAAGACTTCATCGCCATCAAATTATTCTACCAAACCTTTCAAAATCCTCTTCCCTTTCCTTCCCTTGAGGCAGCCATACATTTTTGGTTGGATTGTATATGTGTTTTTAAGAAGAAGAAGAAACACACTCCTATTAAATACATACTGTACAGTATTCCCTACAGATTACAGAGACTATAATCTAACTGATTTGAAGGAAACCGTTAACATAATATTCCAGTAACAATCATGTAAATGCTCATTTCATCCTTGTTAAGCTAATAAAACTTACCCCTATTTTGCTGTTGCGATCAATGTAGAAACTCATAGTGGATATGAAACAGACGTGTTATAAAATTTTACAGGCATCACACCTTGGGTCATTATGATATTAAAAACCGGGATGTTTGGATACTCTACACAAGTAAATAATCCAGAATTTTATAAAATAACAAACTCATAAAATTAAAGGTGCCATAGAATGCAAAAATTCTTTTATAAGGTGTTTGAACAGAAGTGTGGCAGCTCCACACTAGTAGTTCTAGATTTCTCTCTACTCAAATCCCGCCCATTTGTGATGCACTCCACCCTATTAGAATATACACAGCCCTGAGTGAGAAGCAGCAGTCTGCCATTACTGTTTTCTTGCTATAGCTGCTGGAGGTACAATGCCAGTGCCAAAGAGTCAAAAAGTGTAATGTGTTGGGATGCACAGACGAACATAGAATTCTATATAGACTGCTGAGGAAACGGTGGTTAAATTTCATTTTCGAAAGAAATGTAAAAAAAATAAAAATAAAAAATAAAAGGAAAGGAAAAGTCTTATACGTTTGTGCTAACATTTTACACCGGACTGCCTCACAAACATTGGTCAGTTCAGTGCTGTAGTTGTGCAAAGATTGCTTCTGAAAGAGGGATCTATAACAGTGCTTTTCGCACAAATGTCCAGACTCCAGACAAAGTAAGCATCATGCGTAATATTTTGTTTTCCAAAAGTTCTTCTTGGCTCTCTGTAAGGCTAATGTTGCTAATGCTAGCATTGTCTCTGCCTGTTTTCACTAATGCTGCTTTAACTGGTTACCAGAATGATCATTAATAGGAATGTGGTAGAAAATTGCATTTGGAAGTAGTGATGTCTGATTCGTGAACGAATCGTTCAATTTAACCGGTTCTTCTTAGTGAACCGGTTGAATTAGTTCACCAAATCGAACTGAATCGTTTGAAATGGTTTGCGTCTCCAATAAGCATTAATCCACAAATTACTTAAGCTGTTAACTTTTTTAACGTGACTGGCACTCCCTCTGAGTCAGAATAAACCAATATCCCAGAGTAATTAATTTAATCAAACAGTACACTGACTGAACTGCTGTGAAGAGAGAACTGAAGATGAACGCAGAGCCAGATGACGAACGAACACGGCACTGCTGGAGCAGTTCTTGTTCGCGAGTCAAGAACCAGTTGCATCGGTTTTCGGATCACCAGTACACTGAACCGAGAATCGTTTCTGTCGGACACGTCCGATTTAAGAACCAATGAACTGATGATACTGTGCGTGTGTGTAATTTTTCAACTATTTCGGAAAGTGTGATAAAAGATCTATCTATTTTTATTTTATTTTTTTTTAAGATTAATGTTTCTAATCTGTATATTGTAGATAATGTAAAGGCCAAATGGGTTTTCAGGGAAGTTGGAGAATAATTAAGACTCTAAAGACTCTATGTTTAATAGGAATAAGGGACGATTTATGAAATATGTGTACTGTATTTATAGTTAATGAAGACACATTCACAAATTGAGTTTGTAGTAAACAGACCATGAACACGAGTAGAGCAGCTGATGATACTGAACTGCAGCATGTGCCGGTTAGAGCGATTCTCGTTATCGAGTCAAGAACTGGTTGAACCGAAACCGTTTCTTTCGGACGCGTCCGATTCGAGAACCGAGGAGCTGATGATAATGTGAATGCATGATTTTATGTATAGTAAGTGGATCATGGTTTCTGCGCTGATGACACCTAATTTATTTACTTTATATCTTCAAGACTTAAATCCTCATGCATTATTGCTGTTACTGTATTTGGGTGCGTTGTTGCAAAACTTAATTGTAAACTTTTCATGATTATGAGGTTTTTAACTGACTTAAGTTATGATGACTTTACTGTACTGTACTGACTTTATATATTTTAATGTTTGATAGACGTGACGCCATTACGTCATCGCCAATGGCGTCATTACGTCGAGCGCAAAAGAACCGGTGAACCGTTTTTTTCAACCGGTTTATTGAATCGAACCGTCCAAAAGAACCGGTTCGCGGAAAAAGAAATCGAACTTCCCATCACTATTTGGAAGGAATGTGACGTCAGTAACACGGTCACCACCAGTTAAACCGTAACACCAGTTTGCCTGCAAGCATGAGATCTTGAAGCTCCGCGCTCTTCTGAAAAGGAAGGCGGGGGAACCAGCTCATTTTCATTTAAAGGGGACGAACACAAAAAACTGCATGTTTTGGCACAAATCCCAAAAAGTGGCAAAATTATCTATAAAATTATTAGCTATAAAAAATTATCTGTGGGGTATTACACTCTGGGGACATCAGAGAACAATTTAAAATATTCTATCAATGCATTCTATTGCACCTTTAGGTATACAACTGCAAAGGTTTTCAGTCTACATCTAAAACTGGACTATACAGAAGAGAAATACAATACTAGTAACTAGAGAATTATACAAATAATGATTTTATTATTACTAGCACATCTCACCATTTCAAATTCTGTAGAGTTAGGCTTCCTTTTCTGCAGTTTGATGTAGTAAAACAAAAAAATAAACCTTATTATCACCATGTTATCAGATAATGTTTTTCTCATTGTGCTAATTCTACTGTATAATTCACTAAAATGGAGCAACAATAATCTTATCATCCTTTCAAAAATATAATAGGAAAAACTTGAAAACTTTGACTGTATCCCACTTTGTATACTTTTGCGGTATATATGCAAAACTATGTAGACACTCTCTTAAAAATAAGGGTTTTAACTATTCTATTAATAACAAATATTAATATTACACCATACAATGACATTCTAGAGAATTCTGTTTTTGGAGGGATTTTTTTTTTCTGTTCTAAGTGAACAATACCATTGGGAACACAGTGTGCTTTGTAAAGAAGAGGTAAACTGTATGGCTTGTTCAAAGCCAAGACCTGAGCATTAGGGTTTATACATGTTACAAGTAATGCATGTTATGTAATCAGATTATTTAAAGTAAAATAATGATTATTAAACTACAATAAAATTGAAGTTACTTTTTTAAATAAGTAAATTCAAAATTACCGTTGTGGAACACAAGTGTGAATCCTCCTTCCGTTTTTGGGCCATTTGATCAAAAAAAGCCCTCAGGCAACAGAGGTTGAGAAGCTGTAGCTTTTGACCTCAGGTCTATACGCATGAGTGGACACGAATGTGTCACTGATTGAGTCTGCAAACCACAGTCTTTCTGAGGGGGCAGTCTTAGTGCCCTTCACTTCATCGAGGACACCGCAGAGAGCTGGAAAAGGATTTTACTAAGACAATGCAGGTTCTCATACCCTATCAGGGAAACAACTGCTGGGAGTTTGCAGTGCAGAACGTGTCAGCCTTGAGTAGATCAGTCTTGTACACCTGCAGTACCACTATGGACTTCACAATAAAGGACTAATTTATTCTACAGGGCTTAGATGGCAGTGTTGGCCACAACTTCTAAGAAGGAGCTGAAGATAACGAGAGATCTCTTCAAGCTTCTCTTTAACTGCAGGTATTTCAGCATACCGTTGCTCCACCAAACTGAAAATGGTGAAGTCAGAGGCAGCATGATTAGTGATCTGTGTTGAAAAGAGTTTTCAGGACCTACAGGATACGATGAGATCTTTAAAAAAAAATGGCAATTGGCTACTGTCAGCCAAGAAATGTTTGTCTAATTCAGACTGCTCTTCTGGCTGGGCTGGCTCATGCAATGTCTGCCTGACCATCATGAGTCTGAAGGAGCAGTGGAGAGAATATCAACCCTGAAGGAGACTGCAGTGCAATCGTTCAGGCTTGGGCAAGAGTAAATTCCATCAGAGAAATATGCTGCACATGCTACGTTGTGGATAACGGAAAAGGGCAAAAATCTGTCAGATCATCATCTCTTTATCTCATTAGACATGAAATGGGTTTGTCTGACAAAGGATATATTCAGCATGTGCAGATGGGGGGTGGCTGATTATTACTAACTCTAATATTATTGGAGTAATATTCTCAAAGCCTTTTTTTTTTAAATCCCCTAAATATCAAGGCATGTTGTATATATGACCAATGTGACCCTGTGCCACAAAACCAATCTTAAGTGTAAATTTTTCGAAATTGAGATTTACATCATCATCTGAAATCTGATTAAATAAGCTTACTATTGATGTATGGTTTGTTGGGATCAGACAATATTTGGCTGAGAAACAACTATTTAAAAATCTGGAATCTGAGGGTGCACAAAAAATTGCAATATTGAGAAAATCGCCTTAAAATTTGTCCATATGAAATTCTTAGTAGTGCATATTACTAATCAAATATTTTTTTTATATATTTACAGTTTACTTAATATCCTAATGATTTTTGGCATTAAAGAAAATCCATAATTTTGAGCCATACAATATTTCTTTGGCTATTGCTAAAAATGTACTTCAGGGTCACATATGTTCTTCCAATATAGGCCTACTTTGATACTTTCAGACACTCTATCAAAATTTTGGATACAGCCTAGAACTTAAAACACTGTTCCAAAACTCATTCAGGACAGATTAACACTGCTTTCACAGGGTTTAAAAGGCACAACCCATGTTTCAGCTGATATGAGTTGGAGACACAGCTGTGAATTAGAGTGTGAGATATAAAGATAAGGGTTACTCAGTGACTCTAAATGCTGGACCTAATTTTTTATTAAAAAAGGGCTAATTAAAATTTTTTAGTAATGTGAATACTGAAAGCAAAAAGTATGTAGACAATGACCACTGTTTAAAAAGAGGCACTACAGGATTGTAGGACAGATACATAGGGCCCTATCATACAACTGGTGCTACTGTATGTGGCACAAGACGCGGTGCAAGTGTTTTTGCTAGTTTGAGCCTGAAGCAGTTCTAATTTTCCCATACTGCACCATGTTGTTTATATGGGCATGCGGGTCTAAAAAAGAGGTGTGTTCAGGCACATTGTTAGCACATTTCTTTTTTTTGGAACTGAAACCTGCACCAAAGACCAACTCAAACTCAAAGTCTGGCGCAATATTTTTTCTTTTTTTAATTTAAAGAGCACATTAGTAATGTGCGCCTATAGCCAAGTGCACAACGTGCATATACTTTGCTTATTACACACACAGCACACAAACATTTTTAAAATGAAAAATTATATTCCGAGCATGGGAGATGAGCCTCTGATTGGTTTATTGCACGTTATGCCCAAAAACACCCATTACTCATTAAGAGAATAAGGACAACTCGTTTTAACCATACATACGTGCGCGCCGACTGTTTTCCCGTCATTAAAGGGGGGGTGAAATGCTATTTCATGCATACTGAGTTTTTTTACACTGTTAAAGAGTTGGATTCCCATGCTAAACATGGACAACGTTTCAAAAATTAAGTTGTACGTTTGAAGGAGTATTTCAAAAATACTCCTTCCGGTTTGTCACAAGTTTCGGAAAGTTTTTTTCGAGTATGGGTCTGTGTGACGTTAGATGGAGCGGAATTTCCTTATATGGGTCCTAAGGGCACTTCTCCCGGAAGAGCGCGCGCTCCTGTATAGCAGAGCACTGAGAGCAGAGACATTCACTGATTAACAGCTTTAAGGGACCAGTGGATGGAGTTTATTTTTACAGAGCATCAATGGAGCTGTGCAAGTGTTTTTGTTTGTTCCCTGCATTTCGAAGATGCTTGTTTTACAAACAAGGCCCAGTTTGACGCCGGATTTGCATATCGTTTATTTCTTAAGGATAATGCAGTCCCAACGAAAAAGGGTCACGATCGTGTGTTGGAACCACATGCGGTGAGTAAAACTGCTTCAAATATCTCTGTGTTGTTAACTTAGCTATCGGCGCGTAAGCACATCAAGTAAACAACATCTGATGTTGTCATCAAACTGCACTTTCCACATGTACACCTTTAAAAAAAAAAACGACATAATGTGGAACTTAGTCATTTTCCAAAACCGCTAAGCAAATATACAGTTTCAATACATACTACATAGAGACGTCCTGCTGTAGTCATTGATGATGCTGCTCTTGTTCAATTTTAGCCTCTGGATCTGATTCTGGATCATAAATAAACGGCTGAATCTGACTGTAAGCCATGGTTTCCACACGCTCTCAACGCAAAAGCCTACTCACGCTCGTGATTCCTTAGCTCCGCCCACACGTCACGCCTCCAGCCGGTCGTGTTTTTCCGGGAAAAAACGGTACAGACTATCTTTCTTTTATAAATATAATAAAACTAAAGACTTTTTGGAGTTATGAAGGATGCAGTACTACTCTATAGGTACTCAAGATTAACAGGATATTGAGTGAAAACGAGCATTTCACCCCCCCCCTTAAACTAGCAAACGTGGATTCACACATTTCACACACTATGGTTCATGCCCATTTACCTGCTGCAAATCACTTACTAGGTTACTTAATTACTAAATACAACTGGGTGAAAGGTATGTCAGCTAATTAATATTCTTGTTTTTTTTCTCTATGCAAAAATAATAGTTAATGTCCTAGCACATAAAGTATGTGGCAATGTTTACCTACAGTACAGTAACCTACCTTAACACCATCAGGCTTCTTGTATGGGTTCTTGCCTGTTGAGTGAAATGAAAAGATCATTTTGAACATAAAGGGGAATAAAAAAGGAAAGGGTTGGGGCAGACAAGGTTAGTGTTTACTAATGTTGAAAATAGTACAAAAATAGTACCCTGAATGAATTGTAATCAAAGATTTGCATTATGTAATGAAATATGATCAAGAAGCAAATTCAATATTTTTGATACAGGGAAATGCTACTTTTGAAAAAAGAAAATGTTTATAGGGCTGGACAATTTAATAATAATAATAATAATAATAATAATAATAATAATAATAATAATAATAATAATAATAATAATAATAATAATAATAAAATCATGATTATTTTAATATACATTGTGATTGCTATTTGAACTGTGATATGATAAAAATGGTAATTTTGCTGGTGCTTTGGATATCACAAGCTAATAGTAAAAAAAGTAAACATGAAATAAGGATGTGCAAACAAAAATTTTATTTAATTAAATCTTAGCCTTTCAAAGTTTAGTAATTGCACATGGCCATCTGACCTTAAATCAACTGTTTTTATAACCCTATTTCAGTGAAAATATTAAAAACTTCTGTATTATCCAAGATACTTTACATCTTCTCAAACATAAAAAGTATAACTCCAACTTGTTTACATGATTCACAGAACAACTATCAAAAAGCAAATGCAAAGTAAACAGAAGAGAGTTTCTTACTTGAGAAGTTCCGTGTAGCAAGCATTGTAGTAAGGATAGCACCCTAAAACAATCCAGAAAAACAGAAAGGCAAAGATCAATCATGAGTCTTTGTAGCTGTGCAAAATATTAGTCATTGCTAGATTAATTAACAATTAATCTAGTTAAGCTTTTTGAATGATGTCATTCAGGCTAAAACCCCACAAAGACTAAAGTCAATATGAAATTATTGTTTATTTTCTTAATAAATTTCTTAATGCTCCTGTTTTTTTTGTTGTATATAATGTACATTATTCTAAATATGGCACAAATTCTCTTAATTATCTTTTATAAAAATCCAACCCTTATAGAGAGTATTTTTCAAAATCAAATCCATTTATAATGGGTAACAGCCCCATGAAGTGCTAAAAAGTGATTGTGTGTGTGTGGTTATTAGTCATTAGTGTGTTCCCAGTTAGAATGCTGTTAATGTTTGCATTTACATGACTCTGTGTTTCTTACTTTAAGCTTCCTCCTGGCATTGAATTTCTTCAGGCATTCCACTGTCTCCTGTCTGTGCATCATGGATGCCACTGTGGAACGTTGCTATAATACACACAGGAAAACAATAAATGAACAACTGTTTTAGATCTATTATTAAAATCTATCTTTGTATGCTAAATAAATAAATAAAAGTCCTGCACATTATTGAGAATCAATTGAAGAAAATCACTGTCAGTGTGTACAATAAAAATTGGGGCACATTCATTAAACAGTTGTACCACTTGCAATTCAGCTGAAATTTGCATGAGACAGAGGTATTGCATGGATGCTGAGTCATTATCATTCTTTCCAGAACAAACCTTCTATGCAAATATGATCCATTTGTGTACATAAAATTTTTAGTTTTATTACCACCTGTAAAAGAAAAATGAATAAATCTTTATTTGAAATACAAGGGTTTGTAGATATTCTGGAGATCATGGCGTAAGTTGCTCATCAAGACACTGTTTTAGCCAAAGGAGAACTGGCCCCCTGACTGAGCCTGGTTTCACCCAAGTGTTTTCCCCCATTTCTGTCACTGATGGAGTTTTGGTTCCTTGCCACTGTTGCCTTTGTCTTGCTTAGTTGGGGTCGCTTGTCTGATTGCACAGACACTATTGAAAGAGAGCTAAACTGGAGGATGACATAATAAATCATCAATGAACTGACTTTAGCTGAAAAACAGCTCTTTGCTATTGTCTTCTTGCATTATTGACAAACTATTTTCCTGTTTGAAACTGTTAAGCTGCTTTGACACAATCAGTTTTGTGCATAAAGGTGATTGACTTGACTTGAATATTGGTTTGGAATTTGCGATGGTCACAGAAGCAACTAAATAAAGAAGAAATTGTGTATCGAGAACATTTTTATGTGAAGTGCTAAAATAATTTCAATTATTATTCCATTATTAATTCATATAAATAATAATATTAATAATATCTGACTTAATTAACATTAAATAATAACTTTGATTAGAAGTAATCCGATATAATATAATGCATTACTTTAAAAAAAGTTATGTTTCCAGCGCTGATGATAGTATGTTCATACAATGCAGATGATAAAAATGTGTTTGTGTGCATGTGTATGTGCTTGTATGTACCTCCCTAACCATATTTTAAGGGACAAAACATAAAAAAATTAATTATAATATATGCAATGCCCCCTTTTAGATAGAATAGTAAACTTGTGTGTGTGAATGAGAAAGTAAGTAGACATACACAGATCCAGGGGTGTTTGAGGGCCTCAGCTGCTGTGATGCGTTTGGCAGGGTTTAGAGTCAGCATCTTGTTGATCAGATCTTTGGCCTCTGGTGTCACTGTATCCCACTCAGGAGAAGGAAACTAGGAAAAGAAAGCACACACACACACACACACACATTTAATTTCAGGATCTGGGGAGCCATAGTATTTTTCTTATCTGTATCACATGTGATTCAGATCATCAGCTTGCTGTGAGTTAAAAGAGACAAACCATTTACATAGCACATACAGTGAACATTTAATTGGTCTACGTTTGTCTTAAAGTGATGCTGCAGTATTACAATGCACTCTTCTTGTTTAATAATTATCATAATGCATTAAAAAACTCATCAATAACTGATAGAGCCTTTCAGAAGATTAGGTTCACAGAAGCTAGATGAGGCAATGTTTGGGGAAATAATTTAGTCTCATCCAGAATTACTAAATAGCTGGGCATGTGAGCCAAGCTGGACAGAGGCCAATGGACTGCTCATTCTTTCTAACTCGCTCCTTTACTTTCTGATGGGAAAACATGATTTGCCTAACACATAAATAACACAGAATTATGATTTGCATTAGGTTACTACATCTGTGTTTCTTTCTTTCTCTCTCTTTTTTTTTAACTGTCGGAGTATCAAACATACAGTAGATAAAGAACTGAGTATGTAATCGTTACGTAATATATTTGATATACTATATCTATGTAAGAAATCTTACATCGTATGCACCAGCTTTGATCTGCTGGTAAAGTCGATGTTGGTCTTCATCCCAGAAAGGAGGGTAACCCACAAGAAGGATGTACAAAATAACACCTATTCATGAAACAAAATGGTAAAAAAAGAAGAAAAAGTATAAGTTATAATAAAATATATTATATTAAAGGGTTAGTTCTCCCCAAAATGAAAATTCTGTTATTAATTACTCACCTTCATGTCGTTCCACACCCTTAAGACCTTCGTTCATCTTTGGAACACAAATTTAGATATTTTTGATGACAGAATTTTGTCAGATTTCCTTCCACTGACTGCCTTTATAACTACTACTTTGAAACTTCAAAAACTTTTTAAAGAGATCGGAAAACTTATCCATTTGAATTAAGTGGTTTAGTCCAAATTTTCTGAGGAGAATCAATTGTTTATTATGATTTACCTTAGGTTTTTACTTGAATGTAAACATTGATCAGTGAACATAAGCAGCAGCTCAACCAAAAAATAGTAACGCACAAGAACTAACCTCTTTTTGAACTCAAAAGTTCAAAAGTAATGACAGAATTTCGATTTTGGGGTGAACTAACCCTTTAATATATAATATCATATTTTATTATATTATATAAAGATAGACAGTTCCTGTCTCAGACAGAGACCATGGACCACCCACAGACTGCTTACTAACCACCCAAAATGAAAGTAAATTCTAATCTGATTCGCTAGAAGACAGTTGGGGTGCAGATAGTCACAAAGTCCGAATACATTTTAGGAACCTACCACACGCCCACATGTCCACTGGTTTGCCATAAGGCTCCTTCCTGAGCACCTCAGGAGACAGATAACCCGGAGTTCCAGCAAACCCTTCAAAAAATTCAAAAAACAGACCTCAATTAAACCTAACTCTTTTTTTCTCCTTTAAACAGTCTTTCAAAAAAAAAAAGAGCTTCCCTTAAATTCTATTTTACTAATTTACTAAAGTCATTTTTTTGACTTTGGATTGCAGCCTAATTCTAAAATAACTTTAGTCCCTAATGTCCCATCAAGCCGCAGAGGCAAAAAGCCCATAATGAGAAAGCAGCCAAAGAGGAAAACTGGAGCTGAGTGTAAAGCCCTTGAGATCATTGTAATTAAATGGTAACATCATCAGGGTTTCTCCAAAAGTAAGACTAATCACACAACATCCACATAGAACTTAGTGAGAATAATAATAATAATTATCATACTTTTTTTTTCTTTTTTTTTTTGGTGATTAAAGCCATTTTAGAGAACAGGCAAAATATTTTTAGATAACGATTATTAATAACAGACTAATTACTAACATTGCTTCAAGTGATTGAATGATACAAGCCATTGAAGTTCTAAAATTATACTTAATTATACATAATTTGACAGTAATAAAATAAAAAAGATTTTTCTAATTTGACTATCCCATAACATTCACTAACATAACAAAATACAGAAAAATTACACTGAAAAGTTATGCACTTCAAAATCTAAAGTAATACACAAAAATAACTATTGATAATGTTTTTACACAATGTAATTCTATTCAGTTTTATAAGCATTGCCAACACTTCCAGAAGAGTAACCATATAAGGTGTAACCATATGAATTTTAATTTGGAAAAATTATAAGCATTTTAACATTCTCTGATTATGCCGATGCACATTTTGTCAGCTATGTCAGCATAGTATTAGTATAATCATTTTTTAAACCAGTGTTGTTAAGCCATTTGGTGAATACTAACCAAACCACGCTTGTTGGTCTCCCTGCACCTCAATAGCCAGCCCAAAATCAGCCAGTTTCACTGCTGCACCCTTCAGTTTGCTGGCCAATAGAAGATTCTCTGGCTTTGGGTAATATATTGAGAGAATTTATACAAATTATCTGTGTTATAGACAACAAATGACATGACACATCTTCAACGAACTGATGTCTCATAGAAGACTTGGGTCAAAATGTAGTTTTCAAGAAACATTTTAAGAATACCATGTACTCTGATAAGAAAGATAAAAAAAAAATCCCCCAGAGTTCCAAAAATGGATTAAAAAATTATGATTTTTTTTTTTTTATTGATTTTCTTTTTCAGAAACAAAAACAAGGGGATTATTTATGTAAATACACAAATTATGATACAACATTTTGAACCATGTCTTCCAAATCATCAGTACAGCCTCTAGGGTTATGCAGCACCTCATGAAGAGCTTTGTGACCAGACTTGAACAATGGATTGACTGAGCAACAACAGTTAATTTAAACTCATTTAAAAAATGAATAATCACACAAGCAACACTGTTGTAACTGATGTAACAAATGGTGTTTCATTAGAAATCTCTGAAAAAAAAAGGATATGTCCAAGTGATTTTTTCTATGATTTTAATAAATGTTATAATATGCATGTGAAATATTTACATTTCTTTTCAAAAACATTCATTTGTAAGTAAAATGTAATAGGTCACTAGTAATCGACTGCATAGCCCATTAAGACTGGAGGAAATAATGATATAATTTTCAACACTGCACATGACAATTTTTTTGAAAAAACAAAAAAAGAAAGAAAGAATTAATGAACTAATAATAAAGTATACAAATAAAAAAAAGTGTTGAAAATTTCAGACAACCCCTTTCATGTGAGCCTTGAAATAGATTCACGAAGCATATAAAAATACGTAATTACTTATACATATTTATTATTTATAGTATTTTTTTTACAATTATTATTATATTGAATAGTGGATATTCAGTTCTAAACTTTATAAAAAGTATACATTTATTAGGACTCTTATGTCAGGGGAGTCTAGAAAGAGAAGTCAAAACTCTAACCAAAATCATTTTCTTGTGATTATTGTACAAACAGGACATTAGCAGAGGACATGAGGCTAGTTTGTCAGGTGCAGTTAGTTGTTGTAGCATTCACCTTATGCCTTGGGAAGATCAAGGGGCTAACATGCTAGTGCAATTGAAACTGTCATGCAGTCATTGCATTTCCGAACCTTATAAACAACCCAAACTTTACTATTATATAAATGTTTTTTTTTTTTTACAAAAAACAAAACAAAAAACCTTGCCCCCATACACCCCCTCACAAGGATGTTTTCACTCCCAACTCGTCACATATTGATGCTTGGTCAGGATCCCTTAGCATTACTTAACGTTATGGTTACCCATTTAGCATCATTTTTCGATGTGCAGGGTATAGTTTTGCTTTCAGTTGTTTGCCTTATGAGTCAGATCAAGACACATTTAATCATTTGCATATGTAAATGCAAAAAATTGAATTGTATAAATTTAAATTTGAAAGTTTATAAATATTCATACTATCATAGATACCGGCACACTTAACCCCAAATCCTACTCACTTCTCAATAACATAAAACACTTAACAGGCAATATCACAGGTATGCATTGCTTATTTACAGGTATTTTTTTATTCTCCAATGTGTTATTTCATTATGACAATATTCCCATACCCACTGGATCTCTGTATGACACCAAAAGTTATGGAGCCCTGCTAAAATGGTAGAGGTACCCTGAGCATTAAAAAAGTGACACAGAAGGATCCTGAAAAAACGTCAATATGTGGCAAGTTGTTTGCGAGAACGTGTTGCCCTGAGATTATGCTAGGGTATTGTGGCCTTGTAAGTGATTGGCAAGGAGCTCCACTGTTGCTTTCAATTCTGAAGACCTTGATTAGCTGATTCAACTGTGTTTGATTAGGATTAAAACTCAACTGTGCAGAATGGTAGGCCTTTCAGAAGCAGGGCTGAAAGGGTTAGTTCACCCAAGAATGAAAATTCATCCATCTTCTACTCGCCCTCAAAGCATCCAAGGTGTATGTGACTTTCATCTTTCATAATAATCAAATCAGAGTTATATAAAAGTTATATCCTTGCTCTTCCAAGCCTGTCAATGGGATAAGCGGGTGTTTGTTGTCAAAAGTTCTGAAGACGTGGAATAAAGTGTGCACATCTGTAATAAAAACGTCCCTCACATGGCTACGGGGGGTTAATAAAGGCCCCCTGTAGTTAATCCATCAATTTTTGAAAGATAAATATCCAGATTTCAAATGTAATAATTTTTTTTTCTCTCTTCTGCTGACTGTTGGAAACCGAAAGACGTGCAGGTGGATGTCGTGGTACGCAGCGTGGTTAGTGATGAACACGGAGAGGGAACAAAACAAAAAGCTGGTCACGAATTTGAAACAAAAAACAAGGATTTGTAAAGAAAAACGCCAAGAGGAGACTGGTTTACCTTTTGCTAAAGTAAGGAAACTCTGTTTCCTTTGCTCCTACATTTCCCAGAGGAGCGCATGACGCATTTGTCTTCCATCTTCCGCCTGCACGTCTTCTGCATCCCACAGTCAGCAGATGTTAGAAAAAAAGGGTTTATTGGGTTGAAATCTGGATATTTATCTTACAAAAAAAAAAAAAAAAAAACATGAATTCGTTACAGGGGGCCTTTATTCACCCCCCGGAGCCGTGAGGGACATTTTATTACAGATGAGTACACTTTATTTCACGTCTTCTGAACTGTTGACAACAAACACCCGCTTACCCCACTGAAAGGCTTGGAAGAGCAAGGACAATTTTTTATATAACTCTGATTGGATTATTCTGAAAAAAAAAGTCACATACACCTAGGATGCTTCGAGGCTGAGTAATTTTTGGGTGAACTATTCCTTGAAGATCCTCCTGATTCGGAGAGCAATTGTGCAGGTTAATATCACATCCATTACTACAATATATTTGTAATTGTGAATGTCCCTTCCAGAAGCATCTTTATAATAAGCATGTGCAGATAGCCATTGTTTCATCGACAGACAACACATCGTTTTCATGTTTACTAAGCCTTGCAGATGAGGTGTGCTGTTGTCACCAATTTTGCAGCCTACAACAGCAAAATCATTCATGGGACCAATTGTGGGCAGTTGGGACATATTTTAATTCTGTGTCTGGTCTTTCCATTCTTAGCAAACTAGAAACTAGTCTTGACTTAGCAAACATCAGCTAAGAACTGCTGTTCTTTACAGAGACAGAAGCCACATGTATTCTGCCATTCAAAAAAGGTAAAAGACCTTAACCTGCTAGAGTGTGCAACTGAGAAAAACACACAGGTCATAAGATAAGATAGACCTCTTTTTTGCTAATAAGCTTTCAAGTGACATTCCTTAAGAGGGAAAAACTGAAGGAAAAACACTACATCCACATCTGTATGCTGTTTGACTCAAATTTGTCCCTTGACATGCCTGGTCAGGATTGGAAACTCTGATTAGAATGGAAGTGAATGTTTTGCTCGCTGATTTGTTGCGCTAATGCCAACAACACACCCATGTTATTCCAAATAATTCACCACAGCTATTAAATCTCATTAGTGTTTGTTCATATTCAAATACCTGTGTAGACAAATGTGGCAATTTTTTTGCCTATTTATAGAGCATTTTAGACAGTGTGTGGTTAATGGACACACTTTAAAGTAAAATGGTTTGGAATGATGTGGTTGAGTAAATGTCATTTAAAAATTTTGGGTGAACTCTTTCTTTAATGTTTATTATTTGAGGGTTGCTCATAGGAGTGTCACGGTTTTACGCTGCCTGAAGGAATACGGAGTCGAGGATAAACGGAATAAGGTTTTTAATATATCCAACACAGGGGATATCCAACATGGAGCACAGAGGTAGACACACGTAAGTAGCAAGTGAGGACAAGTGAGCACAAGTGAGAAGACCCGACAAAACAGAACTGCAGGGACACGGCTTATGAACAACAGATAATTGGGGAAACACAGGTGGATGGAATCATTAAATTAACAGGGACATGGAACACATGAGGAAGATAATGGACACACCTGGGAACTAATCAAACACGGAAAGACAGAAACTGGGTCACGGGCAAAAACACATTAAATGAGTCCAGGTGTGTGACAGTACTCCCCCCTCCCGGTAGGTGCGTCCTCGCACCGTAGAAACAACAGGGGGAGGCGTAGGTGGGAACTTGGGAGGAGGTTCCGGTGGAGGACGGACTTCCAGGAGGGGGCCAGCAGACAGGGACCACAGAAGGAGGAGCCAGGGAGGAGACGGAGGAAGGAGCCAGGGAGGAGACAGGAGCAGGAGGAGTCAGATGGTCCACCAGAGACCAGCCAGGACGGAGATCCAAGGTGGGGTCGACGGCGGGAGGAGCCATGGTGAAGGAAGGGTCGACGACACCAGGGGGCCGACAGGCGGAGACTGCACCGGTGGGTGAGGAGCCCAAGATGGAGCAGCACAGCCGCAGAGCCAGGGTGACGTCGAGGATCCGGAGGGCCTAGGTGGAGCTGAAGGCTCAGGCGACCAAGGCAGAGGCGGGGTCCTGGCAGACCGCTGTGGAGCCGGAGTGACCGAGGATGGAGGTGGAACTGGAGGGAAGGAGGAGCCTGACAGAGCCGGAGGGATGGAGTGACGAGGTGGAACCAGAGGAGTGGAGTCCCGAGGCGGCGGATGGTCGACGACTGACCAAGGTGGAGCCGGAGGGACGAGGGAGCCCGGTGGAGCAGGTGGGATGACAGGCCACGGTGGAGACGAGGGAGCTAAGAGCGAAGGCGGAGCCGCTGGGTCGAAGGACCGAGGAGGAGTCCAGGGCTCGGAGGCTGGAGGCGGAGACAGGGCCTTAACACGCCAAGGCGGAGCTGGAGACTGGCAGTCCAGCGGCGAACCACCGCGCCCCGATGGCGCGGACTGAGGGTGAGCTGCGGGACTGACTGGCACCAGCAGGGATGACGAGGAACTGGCTGGTCTAGGAGGAGGAGAGAGGAGAAGGATGGGAGGAAGGACAGGAGGATCAGGACTGGACGGAACCAGCGAAAGAGGAGTAGAGGGACCAGCAGGTTTGGGAGGAGGCGGGAGAGGGAGGCTGGGAGGGAATACAGGAGACACAGAAGATTCAGGGCTGGGCGGAACCAGCGGTGAAACAGAAAAATCATGGCTGGGCGGAACCAGCGGAGACACAGAAAATTCAGAGTTGGCCGGAACCAGCGGAGACACAGAAGATTCAGAGCTGGGCGGAACCAGCGGAGACACAGAAGATTCAGAGCTGGGCGGAACCAGCGGAGACACAGAAGATTCAGAGCTGGGCGGAGCCAGCGGAGATACAGAAAACTCAGGGCTGGGCGGAACCAGCGGAGAAACAGAAAACCCAGGGCTGGGCGTAACCAGCGGAGAAACAGAAAACCCAGGGCTGGGCGTAACCAGCGGAGAAACAGAAAACCCAGGGCTGGGCGTAACCAGCGGAGAAACAGAAAACTCAGGGCTGGGCGTAACCAGCGGAGAAACAGAAAACTCAGGGCTGGGCGTAACCAGCGGAAATGGAGCAGAGGAAATGACTGGAGGAGGTAGGAGTGGGAGACTGAGAGGGTATACAGGGGAATCAGGGCTGGACGGAACCAGCGGGGAAACAGGAAAATTAGGGATTACCTCCATAGACCAGTCCATCAGATCCAGAGCTTGCTCCTTATGACCTTCAGAGACTGTATACAGCTCACCCTCAGTCGCAGGAGTGTGGGCAGGGCTTTCCTCCACGCCCTCGATCTCCACGAGGACTCCCACGATGCACGGTGTTGCCGGCTCACACACCTGGTCAGTCGCGCTCTCGAGTTCCGGCTCCCTGTCAGTGGATGGCTCGGGCTCTGCGGCTGCGGTGGGCTCTGGCTCCGTGCGGCGTGATGGTGGCTGGCTGGTCTCTGGGTCGGGAGTGGGGCTGGCGAGGTCCTCTATGGGGCAGACGGTGAGAGGCGACCCATTTCTCGCCAGAGTCCACTCCACGTATGCGGCAAAATCCTCTCGAGGACCATCTTCGGACGACAACGCTCTGCATTTGGAGTTCAGGCTGGTGTTGTAGAAGGTGCAGAGCGCGCCGTCCGGGTAGCTGGTGGCATTAGCTAATAGGAAAAACTGTCTGGTATGGTCCTCGAGAGAACGTCCTTCCTGCTTCAGCAGGAGGATGAGGAATTCGGGACGATAGAGGGGATCCATAGACACTAAGAAAAGAAAAGACTGTGAAAAAACAAAAGCAAAACGGAGGGAAGAACACGCAGTTTTCTATTTTCTCTTTTGTGGTCGGGTCTTCTGTCACGGTTTTACGCTGCCTGAAGGAATACGGAGTCGAGGATAAACGGAATAAGGTTTTTAATATATCCAACACAGGGGATATCCAACATGGAGCACAGAGGTAGACACACGTAAGTAGCAAGTGAGGACAAGTGAGCACAAGTGAGAAGACCCGACAAAACAGAACTGCAGGGACACGGCTTATGAACAACAGATAATTGGGGAAACACAGGTGGATGGAATCATTAAATTAACAGGGACATGGAACACATGAGGAAGATAATGGACACATCTGGGAACTAATCAAACACGGAAAGACAGAAACTGGGTCACGGGCAAAAACACATTAAATGAGTCCAGGTGTGTGACAAGGAGAGGTGGAGTGAAGGGGGAAGGGGGGTGAAAGTGTAAAGACAGAAATGTAAACCTATATAAGGATGCAAGACCCTTGCCCTATGAGCTTTGATATTTCAAAATGAGAATATATATATATATATATATATATATATATATATATATATATATATATATATATTAATTGCTGTTTGTCTGTAATGAACAGTCATATGTGATGTATATAATATATTGCACTAAAACACAATAAAAAAAAAATATATATATATATTACTTTCTGTTTTGTGTCTACTGTTTTGTTTTCTGTTATTTGGTTTTGTTCTTTTTTATGGTGCAGTGACTGTTCACCATGGTAACTATATGCCAGCAGCCAATCACTGAGCAGAATTACAGCTGATTCAAATTCAGGTGAAGATAATAAGAGGAGGGAAAACAATCTCTGGTTGCACCTGGCTCATTTGATTGGCAAATTAGCACTGACAAGAGCTTGTGGTGGATTAGGTCTAAAGGACAGAAAACACCAATCCCACCTAAACGTGTGTAATCTTAAATGTTTTTATATTCATATCACCGATTCCCATCTCCAAGACAAACCTAGATCTCATATGTTACTAAGCACTTGTATAATCTTCAATTTTTTTTTAATTACAATACCATAAGCCATTTGTAGCCCTTAGTAAAAGCCACACAAGATACTGGATCTAAATAGAAGGACAAAGAAGTAAGACTTGGCGATTAAGACCCTTAGCGTCTCTACTCACCTTTAGGTCACGATGGACCACTCCCATCTGGTGACAGTGGAGAACAGCCTCAAGGATCTGCTGAATGCAATGACTGCATGCAAACACCAGGGGGTGTGGGTTAGTAACTAGCATTCACTCACTGTCTGTGCATTGCATTGAGAGTTAGAGAGCATGGGCTTAGAGGTGATGAACATGACTCAAATGGACTTCTCATTACTTAAAGTTTCAGTGTTACATGATTATGAGTGATGCTTTGCAGTAGGGCTGGGTGATATTTTTTCAAAAGTGCATTAATTGAAGAAATACAGTGCATTGTAAAATCCTAGCAAAGCTATTTATTTATATGTTTGGAAAATTAATAAAGTATTTTCCAACTCTGTACCTGTAGGCATACCAACAATCATTCTGGATTTTCTCTTTTTTGACCTATCCATTTATTGCAGTCTTTAATGAGTTTTATCAGGTATGTTTGATTATGAAGTGTCTAGTGGTGTTGTGCTTCCAGGAACAAGGCAAGGAAATCTTTTACATCTTTTATTAAGCAACTACACATAGAAATTGTTTAATTTATTGAAGAGGACAGTTCAACAAAACTGATTCACAAAATTCACAAATACGTTCAGATTTTGACAACAGTGTATGCACCGACTCAAAACAACAATAGGCTAGTAAATCAAAGGAAGGGATATAAGGCCATAAAGATCAATTCATGCGTTCCCTTATTTGTTTAGACTTTTATGTTGACGTTCTAGATTCATCTCTGTCCCTTTTTCCTATCTTATGCTGCATACACGCCATGACGTAATTACCGTAGTTCCAAAATGACAACATGTGACGTTCTACTCAGAGCTGCCCATGTTCTCAGACTCAGAGGTAGCGCCAAATTGAAATCTGGTGGCGGTCAGATGGTACAGCTTCACATGGTCCAAGTTGTAGCAATCAGAACATTGTGAGTTTACTAGTTGTAATTACCAGCTCTGGAGCATCTGACGGCTTTGGTGTTGATAGTGTTGCCATAGAAACACATAATTCAGCTCAGAGCATAATGTCACATGTTGTCATCTCAGAATTGCATTAACTATAACATAGCATGAAGGCAGCTTTAGTCCTTTGTAGTTTTACAAATGTTCCCCTTTATCATCTCCCCAGGTGTTCTGTGTTCTTTGTTGTTTATTTAGTGGTGTGTCCAAGCCATGTCGGAAGGATCATATTATGAGTTGAAGGCACATGAGGACTGCACCATAAATCCTTTCCTGTCACAATGTTGACCGAAGCATAATATGTTTAAAATAGTATGCCAAAGGTCACCAGATGGTCTATTATTTCTGGTCTTTTAAGTGTGGACCAGTGCTAAATGGCTGATATTGCCCACAACCCATTGTGCTTCAGAGGACAACAGTGGATGTGCTCGAGACCAACGGCAAAGTAGAATTGCCCTGAAATGGGTTTGAATGATTTAATCGATGTCTAACTTGATGAAAAACTATTTTTTTAATGATATCTGTTATAATTCATCTGATATTTTTATAAAGATATGAATATCACAATAGCTAAAACAGACATTTGACCACTAATTATTAAATGTATCATTTTTCTAAAAACATGAGCAGAGTTATTTATATTATATAAACATAGTATACAAAAACTACAAATTACGATGACAAACGAATATGCTGAATATAGACTTTTAATTGTTTTTTTAATGAAAGATCAAAAGGATGAACAATGCAGATTTATTTTCACAGCCCATGAATGCTCATGTTTACCAGGGGTGCCAATAATAGTGGAGGGCACTGTATTTAAAAAAAATATATCGCAAATTTTAACATTTCTGCAACTGACAGATGTTTTATCCAAATAAATTCTCTGTGCATTTGAAGTATTGAAAAAAAATACACGTGTTATGAAAAATAAAACCCAAACCCTGGTACTGCTAGCATCATGCCCTATCAGTTACAGGAACAGATTAATATGACTAGGTACTTTATTTCCCAGCCCTACAATGAAATATTACACTTTTGAAATATGTGTATGCTATCAAATATAGTTATATATTAGAAAAAATAATACATATACATACACATTGCCCATCTATTGTCATCATTACCTCATTTGTCTTGCTCGCCTAATCTCAATCCAGAAGTGGTGTTTGCTTGGGTGACTGTGTGCTTGACCCACTAATTCACTGACTGATGGGTTCTGATACCCGTTTTGCATTTCAACCAAAAAGGGCACAGTCACCAACAACACACATTTATGAAAAAAAGACAATCCTATAGAGTCAAACACACAGCTCCAGAATAAGCACATTTCTGAGGTGCTACATGCACAACCTTAGCTCAGAGGTCATCAGTTGTGATTTTCTCCTCAGCCCACAGCCACACACCCAGATCTTGGTGTGTAGATGTGTTTTGAGGGACAAGGTTGGGGTGAGTAGAGGAGGCTTCCACATTGGGAACACACGGTGTATTGTTTGATTTTTAAACAACATTGCCAGCAGGTTGGAGGCTTAAGTCTGTTATACTAACCTTCAAGTCGCGATGTACAATTCCATTTATGTGACAATGATTAACACTCTCAAGAATCTGCTGTATGCAATGACTATGAGAAAGAGAGACATAGCAAGGAAGCCAAAGAAGAGAGATTGAACAGTCAGCAAGCACAGTCAGAAAATATATGCAGCTGGCAACCAGACAGTGCAAACAGAAAGCAAATTTAGCTTGGGCAGGAGCAAATACTCTACTCCAGTAAGCTATTGAAATTTTTAAATAGTTGAAAATAATTATAAACAAAAATGCATTTAAAGCAATATTTCACCCAAAAATAAAAATTTCATTTTCAGCTTAACCTCATATTTTTCCAATCACTGTTGACTTTTTTTCTTTCATTCTTAATGTGGAATTATTATTACCTGGTAATCTGAAGTTGCTACTACTGGCCTGAATCAGCAGTGCCCGAAAGCATTAAAGGGTTAGTTCACCCAAAAATGAAAATTATGTCATTAATGACTCACCCTCATGTCATTCCAAATCCGTGAGACCTCAGTTTTTTCTTCGGAACATACTTTATGATATTTTAGATTTAGTCCGAGAGCTTTCTGTCCCTCCATTGAAAATGTATGTACGGTATACTGTCCATCAGAGGGTCAGTTAGAATTTGTTTAAGCATCGAAAATAAAAAATTACGGGTCAGTTGTGAGTGCTTTCACAACACTGCAGTGACGCTGCTGACGTATGATGCTGCTGACATGTTTTCTGGTGTGCCCAATAACAAATATAACACATCAGCAGCGTTGTACGTCAGCAGCGTCATGGACATGGACAGTATACCGTACATACAGTTTCAATGGAGCAAGAAAAAAAAAGGAAAGCTCTCAGACTAAATCTAAAATATCTTAAACTGATCTGAGGTCTCACAGGTTTGGAACTACATGAGGGTGAGTTATTAATGACACAATTTTTATTTTTGGATTAACTAACCCTTTAAGTCTAAGTACATTGTAGAGACCACTGATTCCAATGGTTTCTATGATCTTTCCTGAGCTTATGATGCATTTCAGAAACATAGTCTAGACCAGCAGTTTTTTTTGTTGTTGTTGCTGCTGTTGTTGTTGTTGTTTTTTTATGGATGAATTGATTCTTTGACGAGATATCAAAAAAAAAAAAAGTTTCAGAGAACTCTTTGAAAATATCTGTATTTCTGCATTGATTACTTGAGTTGAGCAGAGGAAATGTGGGTTGCACAGGTACCCTTTACATAAAGTCGTGCAATGCCTATTTACTGATCAATCTGTTCTTTCCCAAGAAATAACGGATAGTGAATGGGTGTCAAACTTAGCTTTGGGAGGGCCACAGTCCTGCAGAGTTAAGCTCCATCCTGATCCAACACACCTTTAGTTTTCAAGTAAAAAAACGATTTCTGAGTCATATTACTTTTTTTTTTTTAGTGTGGCTGCATTTCAGCTTTGTCATGAGTGTTTGTGTTGTGCTTTGTACAGGGGGTAACGAGAGATGATTATCCTCTCTTGAGCGGCAATCGGATGATCAGATGAATTTCTGTCATGTCCGAAATTTAGCTTATCCCTCGTGAGGCTATTGCACAGTTGAAACAGCTATGAACAGACTACCCTAAACTCAGCGTTTTCACCCTCACTGCACCTGCGTGAAAACAGAAACTAAACCATGGTGACATGGCATGTGGTATGAACAGAGGCTACACAGGTTCTGGGTTCGGGGGGGTCTCACATGTATGTTTCACACTTATATTATGAGTACTCAAATTGCAGCTCGACGATCAGATTTGAGCTTTGGCTTGACATCACATGCAATTTACTCGTACAGTGAGATATGGTACTTAACAAAAACACT
This sequence comes from Carassius auratus, assembly GCF_003368295.1. NCBI lineage: Eukaryota > Metazoa > Chordata > Actinopteri > Cypriniformes > Cyprinidae > Carassius > Carassius auratus. Next base: position 1,724,746 of record NC_039274.1, on the reverse strand, counting down.
GCTAAAATCTAAAATCAGTTTATGCCTAGCTTAATTCTAAAGAACTTGATTAGCTGGTTCAGGTGTGTTTAATTAAAGTTTGAGCTAAACTCTGCCGGGCTGTGCCTCTAGAGGTAGTGCGTTTGACATCCCTTAGTGTGAACCATGCATTGATCCCAAAAGCTTTCACAAGACCAAAAATAACTTTATTTAAAGGAAAATGTCACAAGAACCTCAACTAACTGGGAAGAATGAACATCATGATTTAGGGCTGCTTTACTGCCTCAAGGCCTGTAAACTTTGCAATCAATGAAGGGGATATGAATTCAAGGTGTATCAAGACATTTTACAGGGGAATATCAGATGCCAGAACAGTAATTCATGACTTCAAGCTTAAGAGAGGTTGGGTAAGGCAGCAAAACAATGACCCAAAGCACACAAATAAATCAACTAAAGAATGTCTAAAAAGAAGACAATATGTTTTCCTGAGCCCGTTGTTGTGTTATTAGTTCAATTAGATAGTGTTTGTCTATAATTGCGAGTTAAATTAACAAATCCAAGGGTCTCATTTATAAAACACTCCATAGATTTCATCCTAAAAATGTACCTGAAATCACCATACAGTATATGGAGCTTAAAATGCCTAGTTTTACTATGCATAACCCGATCTGCATATCATTTCCATCCATATTCCCATCCACATGACACCATATTTAACACTATTAAAGGTACAAGACATTAAGGAAATATGATATATGGACTATAAATGCCATTTGTGTCATACACAATTTTTTTATTGCTAAAAATCATCCAGTATCCTTGTTATGTTTTAGCATAAATACATAAAAAATATTTAAAAATCCTAATATAAGAATAGAGTTGGTCTAATTTTTTTTCCACTGGCCAAATAGTATTCCAGTTGTTTTAAACAATTCAAATCAAAATTAATTTATGGAAGGCCAAACAAAGTAGGTTCACTTTCACAATGAAACACTGAGGAGAGGAAAACTGTTGCATGTTTTAGCAGCCCTGGAATACTACCAGTTTCTAAGCAGCAATATATCAGTCCCGATATCAAATCCCAATGTGCGTGGAAAACTGTGTATGCAATTTCAATGCTATTTTCTGCATATGCAATGTTTATAAATGAGACCCCAGATGTTTTCAAATGATTCCAAACTTATTCATGTCACTGTATGATTTCACATGAAAGGCCAAGAAGAATGGAGGACTAAATAACCACCTAAAAACGTTGATGTTGCTCACACAAGCTTGTATTATTTCAGAAGAACTGGGATATTGAGTCATCTGGACTACATTTATGATACTTTTATGATGCATTTGTGTCCTTTTTTGCAGCTTGAATGCTTCAGTCTTTGTTAATTTTAACTTCACAGAAAAGAACATATAACATGTCTTAATTTCAAATTTTGTGTTGCACTGGAAAAATAAGTCAAATGGGGTTGGAACAGCATATGGGTGTTTAAAGGATGACAATTTCCATTTCTGGGTGAACTATTCTTTTAAAAATACTCATAAACATGTCACAGAAGCACACAAAAAAGCTTAAATAACCCAAAATTAAGAAATAAGCAGCATAGAAAGAATTTTAAGCCAAAAGAGAGAGAAAAACAAACGAACAAAAAACACCTATAGACAGAAATTACAAGTACATATACATTGGAAGACATATTGCAATACAGACACTTTATTAAATTTCTTCTCAATGTTGGTTTTAAAACCTAGAAAACATTTATTTCTTATGCTTAAGCAATATTACAAAATTTGCTCATTCACTTTTTCTGTGAAGTTACAGAGAGGATTGCCCCCACAACTGACTGAGAAAAATTATATTTTGCAGACACAGACTGTGATAAAATATTGTTATTCTGTTTTGTGAACTACAAAATTCGCACTTTACATTTTATAACTGAATGCTATGTTTAGAAATTGTTAAGCTCTTTCCACAGATTACAGTTTGGACTTTATGGTCAGTTTGTAAAAATAAGATAAATTGTGTTTACAATAATGCACTTGCAATGGAAGTCTAGGGCAAGGTTTTCTAGAGTGTTTAAAATCACAAATATAATTGAATATAACTAACTTTTTGTTCTACTCTGCTTGCTATTTGAGCTGTAGGTCTCTTTTTTCAGAGAGTTACTTTGCTAGAAAAAACTGTGAACCGTGTACTGCAATGCAGCCCTTACAAACAAATACAAACCCAAAAAATTGTGAAAATGAGGAAAACATCATGGTTAAAATAACACTAACTACAATTTGGAAAGAACGTTCAGAATTGGCAACATAAATGATAAACAAGACTTTATAAAGAAGCTGGACTATACATGCAGTCTACTAATTAAGGGAAGAGATTCATGTGTGAAGGAAACGCAGAAGTTAGTATTCTGGTGATAGCTCCCTCATTTGGTGGGGGAGGGAATGACAGGTGCAAAAACACCAGGATGCAGTGTCTTGCCCCATAAACTTCCACTGTAAGTCCATTATTGTTTTAAAGATAAAATAAAAAAAAAAACCACCAGAAAGTTATTTTATATGATATTTGACAATGATGCGTATATTATATATATATATAGTAGTGAACATTTGAAGTGGACCAAAAAAAAATAAAGTTGTCCTAAGACAAGAATGCATTTTGGTTTTAGGACAACTTTAATGAAAGTTTTTGATCCATGTCAAATGTTGACTACTGTATATACATATATATATATATATATATATATATATATATATATATATATATATATACACACACACACACGCTTTATATTATAGTTTACTGTGTTGTCTATTTAAAATAATTGAGCTGTCTATTCATGCATTCTAATGAGTGGGTTTTAAAGGGGTTTAAATTTGGATACAAGCACTAACCTGGCGTCGGCTTCACTGTAGTACTCTCTGGCAACGATATCTTCAAACAGCTCCCCTCCTGTGACTCTGAAAAAGTTCACATTCTGAGTCGACATGAAAGACAGTCTAATTGCAGCACCTTTAATAAACTGATTTACATTTTCACCTTGGCATATATATATATATAGTTAAAGAATATAAGTAAAAAAATAAAATAAAGGCTAACCAACCAGAGTGTCTTTTTTTGTGAGTAACAAAAAAATACTGTCCCTGAAGAACTGAAACGTAAATAAAGGAATTATCATCCATATTACAATGTTATTGTTTCGTTGGACTAAACGTGTACCAAGAGATTTCGTTCAGTGAACCCTTACCTTTCTAACTAAACCGGTATTTACAGCTGTGGATGTGTTTATCACTCGTTATTACGACGAATCTGGTATGTACTGCGTTTTTATTCTTAATTTATTCATGTGTACTGCTTACACAAATTTAGCAAATACATTCTTTATAAGGTTTCCATTGAATAACAGTGATCTGTTATTGATGCTTGAGGCTTAGATCTTTATAATGATATGTAGTGGTCAAGATGAAATGTGTGCCGTTTCATTTAATCTATTCATAAATATTGGCAAGTGAAAACAAGGGGAGTTCAGCATGCCCGCGTCAGTTTGCGGGTTAAGAGGTTAAAGAGCTATCTCCTCCATCCCTTGTCACACTCCTGGCATTTCTAGCCCTCTCATTAAAGATGGCCTTCCTGGATGTTTTCATTTTTTCAAGAGTGTGGGGATTCTTCAAGACAGCAGACTCTCACATTGTCCTGAGTACATGACTTGGATATGTGCCCAAGTTTCCCACCACTCCTTTTAGAGATCAGATGGTAACCTTGCAAGCTATCCACCCAAAGTAAGGGGACCCTGGCCTGTCTCTGTTGTGCCCGGTTTGAGCCCTAATCATCTATTAGGAACACACACACACACACACACAGAGAGAGAGAGAGAGAGAGAGAGAGTTTTAGACTGTCTGACCAGCTCTTTGTCTGCTTTCAAGTTCAGAGGAAGGGGAATACTGTGTCCAAACAAAGGATCTCACACTGGATTGTGGATGTGTTCCTTACAGCCTATCAAGCCAGAGGCTTACCATGCCCACTGGGAGTGGGGGCACAATCAACCAAGGGCATTCCTGTTTCTTCAGCTTTAGCAAATGGTGCCTCATTAGTGGACATTTGTTGAGCTAGAGTTTGGGCTACACCTAATACATTTGCCAGATTCTACATTCTGCAATTGGAACCAGTTTCAGCCTAAGTTTTGAGCACTAGCTCTTAAACTTAGGTGGCTGGTAAGGTGTAGAGCTCACATTTAGTGCCTTCCCCTCTCTGAGGTGATAATGTGCACTTATTGAGTCCAGTTTAGTTCCTTTCTAATGAACCTTGGACTACCCTTCCATCACTCAAGCACTGCCTTATGTAGCTGAGTTTAATGGAGGAACTCTCTGTGAGAATCCATTATGAGTATGTATCCCCCAAGTGAACTTGTTGATTGGTGGTCCCTTTGGCAGCCCCATATAAGTCCAGTGTTCTTTATCAGAATAGGTTTCACTGCTTCCCCTAGACAGACATGTGGTCTCTGTAGTGTTCTTTTCCCACTTAGGAAAACAAATTCTTCCCCAAAGTTACAACCAGGACATTTCACCCTCTATTTTTTCTTTATGTTGGAGAGTGAGGTCACAAGTCTTGGAAGTTGAGGTGCATTTGAACGAGACACACTGGGCTTGTCAACATCAGCGCCCCTCATGTACTGGTAACACAGTTCAGCAGCTGTGGCATTTTGGATAGGGACCTCTAGTGTTGGAACTTCAAAGAGTTTTGAAGTGACAAACTGAAAGGGAACGTCTTGGTAATGTATAGTAACCAATGGATATGTTGTGTCCCTTATTCCACAACTCTGAACTGCTTCTGAGTAGGTTTAGATGATTCTCAACACCTCAGAACAAAATGAGTGTCCAAATGCCATGTTGGCCTATTTATACATGCATGCATTTATACAACATTTTGTTCACCAATTTCATTGGCCTTTTCTCAATTATGTCAGAGGTGGCTGGGCTCCCAAGTCCAATGTATGTATGTTCCCCTTTAAGAAAGGGAAGTGTTGTTCTAGTGTGCTCTTCTTTAGCAGAAATAATAAACGTGGCTGCTGAGTTTTCTGGTGCAATCCTGCCTCTGTGTATCTTTGCTAGCACAAAAGCTACATTGGTGACCCCGAGGCAGAACAAATAATTTATTATGTCTACCAATGTTGTAAAATTGAAGCTGCCAGAGTTTTGGGAGCAACAAGCAGTCATGTGGTTCGCTCAAGCTGAAGCTCAGTTCACATTACGGGATATCACCACGGATAACAATAAATATTGTTATGTTTTTGTGGCCCTTGGCAGTTCCACAGCAGTGTGAGTGATCAGCATACCGGAAAATACCCCTGCTCTGGATAAATATTCTACACTGAAGGCATATTTGTTAAACACATTCAGTTTATCAGAGACTAAAAAAGGACACTGTTTAATTTCCCTGCCCGGCCAAAGAGATTCACGTCCATCTGAGTTAATGGATCATATGCTAGGACTCCTTGGGGAGCATAAGCCATGCTTTCTGTTGTTGTTGGTTCACCCAAAAATGAAAATTATGTCATTAATAACTCACCCTAATGTCGTTCCAAACCAGTAAGACATCCATTTATCTTTGGAACACGGCTCGGCATTCATCTTCAGTTCTCTCTTCACAGCAGTTCAGTCAGTGTACTGTTTGAGTGCATGCATTACTCCGGGATATTGATTTGTTTTAACTCAGAGGGAGTGTAAGCCACATTAAAAAAGTTAACAGCTTAAGTCATTTGTGGATTAATGCGTATTGGAGACACAAACCATTTAAAACGATTCAGTTCAATTAGGTGAACTGGTTCAAAAAGATCTGGTTACATCGAATGATTTGTTCGCGAACCGGATATGACAAGCTGCTTTGTTTTGAACTCTCTCACAACAGACATGGAAGAGAAGACTATGCTGAATAAAGTCGTAGTTTTTGCTATTTTTAGACCAAAATGTATTTTCAATGCTTCAAAAAATTCCAACGGACCCTCTGATGTCACATGGACTACTTTGATGATGTTTTTCTTACCTTTCTGGACATGGACAGTATACCGTACACACAGTTTCAATGAAGGGACTGAGAGCTCTCGGACTAAATCTAAAATATCTTAAACTGTGTTCCGAAGATAAATGGAGGTCTTACTGGTTTGGAACGACATGAGGGTGAGTTATTAATGAAATAATTTTCATTTTTGGGTGAACTAACGCTTTAAGGAGTTGTTCTTACAAAAGTTACCAGAACACATTCAAACAGCCTTGGCAAATACTACAGTATACGATTACAGGGGACTGACTCAGTTGGCAGATGAATATCAGGCAGCATTCCATACTGTATGTGTATGGCACCCCCTCTGGGTGAAGGCCAAAAAGTGTCGTCCTCCATGCATGATCAATGAGTCCCACAGCATTCCTACAGTTAGTAGCACTGTAGCAAGTGACACTGCTTATCTGCTGTTTATTACAGACTGGTTATCGGGCCAACCTTTCCTGTGTGATATGGGAGCACAGGTTAGTGTCCTGCCTGCGTCATCATTGGAAAAATGTGAGTGAGGTCGATATGAAAAACTGCTGTTTAATTACTGGGGGCGGTTCCCCTACCATCCAAAGTTGCCATTACAGAGTTTCCAACTCCCCGCACAAACAAAATCACAGTTTTTGGGGATGATAAATGTTTACCACTGTTTTAATCCACTGGAAGCTGCACTCATGCATCCTTTGTACAAGGCCCTCAAAGGGAACAGCAGGAAGAAACAGATTACCTGGTCAGAGGAGTTGACTAAATCATTGGAAGGGCATTGGTAAGTGTTCCTGTAGCTCAGTGGTAGAGCACCGCGTTAGCAGTGCAAAAGGTTGTGGGTTCAATTCCCAGGGAACATATGTACTGATTAAAAAAGTGTATAGCATGAATGCACTGTAAGTCACTTTGGATAAGTGTCTGCTAAAGAGAGTTTGACTCCTAAACCTAAGGGTTGTGGGTTTGAGTCTTGGGCTGGCAATACCACAACTTAGGTGCCCTTGAGCAAGGTACCAAACCCCCAGCTGCTCCCTGGGTGCTGCAGCATAAATGGCTGCCCACTGCTACGGGTGTGTGTCCACTGCAGTGTGTGTGCACTTTGGATGGGTTAAATGCAGAGCACAAATTCTGAGTATGGGTCACCATACTTGGCTGTATGTCATTTTCACTCACTAAATACATAAATGGAAATGGAAGACACTAAACTCAAGCAACCTTGCTTTCTCATCCACTTCCCAATGCTCCTATTGCTTTCACTCCTGATGATGCCTCAGATGGCGCTGTACATGAACAGGGTGTTTGCCAACCCCTTGCATTTTTAGTCAACATTTCCATCCTAAAAAGCAGAAGTAAAGTGCATGGATGCTTATCTTTTCAATTCTGATTTGTTCCACTTCCATATGTGGTACTAAATCCGATCCATGTTTGATGTTTTCAAACACAGTGTGTATGGTCATGTCGGATTTCATGTGACTTTTACATCACTCTAGATCGGTATTCATCATAATTATGCACTGACGGGAGACAGATTTTACATACCCAAAGTTATCAAGACAGTAGCGAATGGTAATCAGTGGAAATATAGTGAGGTGTCAGAACTTAAGTATTACGGTGAAAACTCTACAAGCAAAACATAAGGGCAAGTTTCAAAACTCTGCTTTCTTTTGTCACATCCTTGTGTTTTTTTTTCTTTTTTTCATATTGCCTGTGCATAATTTTGCTGCTTCTGCAGCAGATCACACTGTAAACACATAATCACTTACTTTATATATATATGCATTATATACAGTATATATATATATATATATATATATATATATATATATATATATATATATATATATATATATATATATATATATATATATATAGACAGCACGCTGTGCAAGTGTTGCCAAATCCACATTATTCCTGCAGAATTGGGCTCCTTTTTCCTCTGTAGCCGCGGGATGTTTTTGGAGGATTTTGTTGTCAAAATCTGGAAATTCTGTTTTTATCATTCTTTTGCGCATATGGGTCGGTTAATAACCATGATCCGTTCACACTGGAAATATACTGAAATGATATAGGCCTTATTCAAAACAACATGAACAGCTATGCAAAAAAAAAAAAACTGAATTGAGCACACAGGCTGGCAGTGTGAATGTAGTCTTACAATTCATGTGAATAACTTTATTTGCATGATCATGAGAGCACTGAGTGAGTGTTAATGCGGCTTTCCTCCGCATAGTTGCAAGTAAAAAGTGGCCAATTTAAAGAGGCCATAAAGTCCACCCTTACAAAATTTATGGTGGCAGTATAATGTTTAGAGTAAAAAGTATTTGCACTGACTTGTACCTGGACTTTAAAGCAGACTCAAACCTATTTTTAGTCATCATTCATTCATTATACTTATAAAAATGTATACAGTCATTCATTCACACATGTGGTTTTATGATAATAATGATAATAATAAAAATTATTATAATAATAAAAATTATTATAATCTTAAATATTAGTATTATCATTAAGACAATATATTACTATTGCAATACAACTGCACTGTAAAAGAAATGTAAATGTAAATTAATATCTTTATACAGTATATATCAAGTATAAATGAATTTCTCACTAAGTATATTACTTTAATAGTATATATTATACTTTATAGTATAGTACTTTATAGTAGGCTACAACAGTCTAGGTAATTAATAGGAAACAATGTATAAGCATTCTTGGAATGCCTTGTTGGCCCGTCAAACCAGAGGATACAAACTGTTGTATAAATGCTGTATACTAGTGTTTGTACTTTTGTTGTGACTTTTATTTTGTAGCTCTGTCTTGTTTCTGTTTCGTAAAGCTGAATTTTCAGCATTATTACTCCAGTACAGTGTCACATGATCCTTCAGAAATCATTCTAATTTGAAGAATTGCTGCCTAATTATTATTTGAATAGTTATTCTTAGTACCCTTATGAAAAATAAGTTTATTCAAGTGTGCTATTCATATACTTTCAAACAAAAATTTTTTTTTTTTTTTTTTACAAGCAGATACCCTGTTCTACCCTGACATAGTAGTATACTTAAAGTATCATGTAAAGTTCACTTAAAGAAAACTTATGAGTATACTAGCAGTATAAAAATACTAAACTGGTAGTTTACTGAGACTATACTTCAAAGTATACAAAGTATTTAATTAGTAAACTATCAGTATTATCAATTTAGTTCCAAGGAGTATTGAAACAGTACACTTACAAGTATACTACTAGAACACTGATATTTGTATACTTGCTACATAGTATACTTAAAAATATACTTGTACTTTACTTAAGTATACTTAATCAAATAAACCTGAAGTATACTACTTTTTGGTAAGGGTATTAACAATTGTAAAAAGTTTTTGCTGCTTAATATTTTGTGGAAACTGTTTTTCAGGATTCTTTGATGAATAAAGAACAAAACAAAACAAAATAACATTTATTTGAAATATAATCTTTTGTAACATAATACAAAAGTTTTTACTTTAACTTTCATTTAATTTAATGCTTATTTGCTGAATAAATGTAAAAAAAAAAATCAGAAATGATTTCTGAAGTATATCATACTTGACAGTTTAAGTCATTTAAATGATAAGCCTGTCACTTCGCAATCTTGGCAATGTACTGTCTAACTTTTTATGGCTTTTTCTGATCTGGGTTAAGTCTCATTTATTTGGTCAGTGGAGGAGCTCTCATTAACAATCACACTCATTTAACATGAGACCTGGAGAAGTGACCTCATACAGACAGAGAAACACAGAGCAAAAAATCACTCACAAATCAAAGACGAGGTAGTGAACACCCTCCTCTGATATGCTGTCATGGAGCCTCACTGTCGAGAAAACAGAGAGAGATTGATTAGATTGTATGGAGCAGCTCACCTTCAAACTCGTTAGAATGAGGGAGTGAGATTTTCACAGACTCGTTTACTCCACAAAGCAGAATTATGAATTATTCCTACTTCTGCTTCCTTTCATTGTCAAAGATGAATAAAGGGCAGATCCATTGCTGAAATGTTATTAATTCTTAATTCTTAATTCTATACCATCTTAATATGCAGATACTTCTAAACGGCACTTTTAAGTGATTTCCTTAACAAGTGAAAATGTTGTGGTGGTATCAACATGTTTGTGCATACTGACATAACAACAACGAGTCAACCAAATATGCTACACATTCTTACATTAAAAGATGGATCCATGTAGGACCAGAGCATGTGAGTGAAGCGGGAAGTGGACTGGTAATAATTCCTTATGAAGATTCTTCTCCGCTAGCTCAATACGCTCAGCGTCACTCGCTCAACCCAGTTCATAATCCAAGCATCCAAGTGCATTTTATCTTGTGTGTGCTTTTCTCAGGCTTTATAATCCAGGTTTACTTTGTAAAGATCTACGTACATTTCATCTTGTGTGTGCGTCTGTGTTTTAATGAGCCTGTTTTGAATGTTCTATTGCACAACAACGGCAGCTATTTTCACGGAAATAAAGTGAATGAAAATCACATACACTTTTTTTAGCTTTTGCATCTGAGTTATGTTTGCTAAAGTCAGATTAATATATTATTATCAGCATGCGTAATTTTAGACAATTATTCAAGAATTTCAGTACAAACAGTAAACAATTAGGCCTACTAGATAAATTTGATGTCGGCGCGGTACCCAGGCTTGTTTGGGTGGTTAGAGCGACTGAGCGGAGCGCACGTCCATAGAGCGGAAGACATAGCGGAGCGTCACTCCGCTCTGCTTCGCTCACACTGTTTAGGTATGTAGAATTCAGACCTTTGAACATCAGTATTGAACACAGCAAAATAAAATTGTGGAAATCTTCTAATGAAACTGAAGAGATCATGACAGCTACTGATTAAAGTAAGTAGAGGGAATTCCCAATAAACTATACCAAAGGAATAGAAATATGAATGGACTACATGGGGGGAAAGAGGCAGGGAGAACCCCCTCTGTATAAATATCTTCTCTCATCTATGATACAGTTGGTTGCTCGAACCTGTTGCCATAGTAACAAAAAGAGAATTGCTTTCCAGCTGATGGTTGCTTTGGAGAGGAGAAATCACTCTGCTAGTTTAAGAAAGCCACTGGGTTTCACCCCACTTTTTTTTTCTTCCATATATGTAAATGGGAATAACTTGAAGTGAAAATACACTGAATGGACTGAACTTTAAAGTTCCAAAATGACTGAAACTTATGGATTTTAAATAATCCTCTTTTATTATTGTTATTATTATTATATCTCCTTATTTTGTGTGTGTATAGGGGTATTATTGGGAAAGTAACCCCTATTAAAAATTACTGTATAAGAAAGCCACTGGGTGATAGATAGATCAATGGCTTAGTGTTGTTCTCATGCAAGAAGATGAGCATATGGGGGTGGGAATGTGATACAAACATTTGCAGCTTATCTGTAGCTTTGTGTTATAGCCGTAATTACTGCTAAAATTCACCCACGCTTGTAATCTTGCAGCTGGCTAGGAGGTCGGTGAGTGTGGGCAGAAAAGTATGGCCATTTTTAGCTGTTACCACCTTAACAGCTAGAGGTCAGATTTGCGTGATCTAATTACAATGAATCACACAGCACTGGGAAATCCATGAATGTGAGCACTATGAAAGAAATGTAATTGTTGTAATGTAGATATTTAGTAGTTTATGCATGGAACTTAAAACAGACTAAGTGACCCAACACCGTGTCCAAACGAGTGAAATTCTATAGTCAATACTCTTGCAATGCAATGTTGCGATGTTGTATCTGAGTTTAAATTAGGTTTTCTCCAAACTAGCTACAAGTGATTAGGGATGGGTCAAGATTTTTGAATATTCGATTAGTTGATTTAATCATAGAATATTGAATAAGTTATGCGATTATTGTCTTAAAAAATCTCCCCATGTTTTCCGTGTTGATGCAGTGGTGATGTAAGCGGAGGGTGGCGCTGCCAATAAAGCACCTAAAAGCTGTCAAAGACAACAGAAGAACACATTGTCTCACGCGCAAACTGTAGACTTGTGTGGCATAAGAAGGACAATGTCAAAGTTCTGTACATACCACTGTGTGTCTGGGTTATGTGGCTGAATCCGCATTCAGAAAGTCGCGGAAAACAAATAACATGGTTATTAAATGGACATGGTTAGCCACTTGCTAATGGTAGCTTGTTACATTACAGTGCATAACATTTCACTTACCACAAAAAAAGAGTAAAGACAGATGACTGATAGGATGATGGCGAATGATTTGCAGATCCTGAGCACCACTGACAAATATCTAATAATTTAAAATTTGTGTTAAGTTCTGCCGAGTTCTACTCTGTATGTGTGACTGCAAATCGTGAAAGTGAAAGTAAAAAAAAAAAGAAGGCTGCATTCAAAAGCGATTTAAATGCCCCAAATATTAATTACAGTATAATGTCCTAGCCTTTTGAGAAGTTCATTTATGCTAATCAACGGACTCTTATGTTTATAAGTTCCATCATTCGGTTGTGTTTATTATATTAATATGTTTCAGCAAGTTACAATAACTATATGGCTTGAGTTAAGGTAGACTATCTTCTGAATTAAACAGTTAATCATACAGATTGATAGTGTGCAACTCGTCTCTCTCCCTCTCTCTCAGTTTATGGGTGTTTGTTCATGCATGTAGGGGAGGGGGAGATTTTAGAATAATAATCGAATAATACCCTGCGATTTCCGAATATAATTTTTGCTTGGAATGCCCATCCCTACAAGTGATATTTTATTTGGTTGCTTCACCATGACTGGGCAGCCTTGCCGGCCAAGGAAATGCACGGGGGTGCAAGCTACATGGTCTGAGCCACTGCCGCTTTGCCCTCATTGGCTTCCCCAGGCTTTCAATTCATGCTAAAAGTATCTGTAATCACTCTTCTGCCCTGGATCCACACTGGGGTTTCCATTTCTCACTCGCACCCCAGTCACACTCACCAAACAGCTATATAATTTTTGCTTTCACTGAGGACAGAATTATTACAGTGAAGCTTGAACAGAGTCATGTCACATTTGGTTTGAATACTTACTATATTTTAAGTGCTGTACATAAAACAGCTCATAAAACAGTGGCAGTTGTAGTGCTGTAAGGCCATGACAAGTGAACCTTCACTGGATAATGTGAGTGTGTGTGGCTGTACTTACCAATGTTGGCATGCTTGAGTAGACGACAAATTCGGGCCTCTCTTTCCAGTTTTTGGTGATCTAAAAAAAAAAAAACAACATGTTTGTGTTTGTTCAATTTATTCTGCCATTCCGAAAGCATTTGACTGTTTAACTTATCTTTGGATAAAATTATCTGCTGAATGACAGCATAAATGTAATGAAAGTGTAAATGTTTTTAGCAATAGAAATAAAGTGAATATCATAGGACAGATATGTATGATCTGAACTCTGCTCTACTGGTTTAAATTATGAAAACCAACTCACACTGACAGATGACAAGAAATTACACAATAAATCACTATTGTAAAATGGAGATATGTCATTTGAAAGTGCAGAAGTTCTGCATGTGAAAACTCATATCAATACTATGGACCTTTTTAAAATCATGTGCTTGTGTATACAGTATGTGTGTCTAATACAAATGTGCAAGACACAGCTAAAGTTGGATTATGGTTCAGACTGGGTCAATGGGACCAGTGGCCTGGGGCCTGTGATTGCCAGGGGCCTTGAGCCGAGAGCCCAGTAACCTGACAAACCGGAATCAATACTCTGCACTTGTAATTGATGTAGACAAAGAGTACCGTATTTTCCGCACTATAAGGCGCATTTAAAAGCCTTTAATTTTCTAAAAAAACGACAGTGCGCCTTATAATCTGGAGTGCCTTATATATGGATCAAGGTGCTCTGTCAAAATGTTGACATTCCCTTTAGCACAGCTTTATCTAGTGGATGCATAACGAAACCCTAGTCAAACGTTTGACTGCAGTATCTTCTATTCTATGCGCCTTATAATCCGGTGCGCCCTATATATGAAAACAGTTCTAAAATAGGCCATTCATTGAAGGTGCGCCTTATAATCCAGTGCACCTTATAGTGTGGAAAATATGCTATTTCATTGCTTGCCAGTATAATAATAATAATAATACGGAAGTCACTTTTTTTAATAACTCTTTATTCAGTCTGCCTTACCAACATGAATCTTGGCCAAACAGTATAAAATAAGCCTATTTATTTAACCATAACACTGGCAACAATTCTCACTTAGAAGGCACACACTGTCCCTCATAACACACTGACCTAAAAACACTAAAAACAGAGACCATTACATAGCTAAATGACCTTTTATCTTTGCAGTTAAAATTATTTTCACATAAATTAATCATTATGGAATATGAATAACACCATTCCAAGTGATTGACTTTTCTGAAGCATATGTAACAAGAATAAGAGTTTATCCTGCACTGAATTTTTTTTGGCACCCATCAAAATAAATAAATAACAAATCATGTGCAGTGATGAAGCTTTATCTGTTGATACAAATCATTTGTGATGTCATAACATTTTATATTTACATTTTAAGTTTATACACCACAACTTTACAGTAGCATTTTTTGTTGTTGCCATTGTACTTCCCACTGTTTTAGTGGGAGGTAGGAAAATCTGACAGAAAACCGGGGTTAGCAGTCATTGCGTCCATGGCGTGCACTGCCTCTGACGTCCGATTTGTGACTAGGCCTCAGTGTGGTCGATTCAAAATAGATTCTCAAAAACCAAGAATCTAATTTTTTTCAACATTTATTTATGCAAACTTTGAACGTAAGATTAACGTTAATCTAATTACAAGTCACCCTCTTATTTGCCTTGTGCGATGTTACCAAGGAGCGAGAGGCGAACCTGTCATTCATTCATTCAGTGCTTAAAATGGCGGTTTCAGGTGGTTTGTCGACGTTGATGCCACCTTCACATAAAAAGTTAGAGGTATGGAAGCATTTTAGATTTCGTAAGCAAGATGATAGTGTTGTGGACAAGAAAAAAGCATGTTCATCTTTCATCAAAATTGTATTGTATTTATTTAACATAATTGTATGCATTTGAAAATAAGAGATGGGTTCTGTTTTAATGTACCCAAGTGTACCTAAAATAAAAGAGTTTAATATACAGGTTTGTGGCTCTTAATTTCTTTTTATTAATTACACAAATTGTAAACTTATGTTCACTTTTATTTTTCATAGATATAGTATTTGTTTTAAATCTATATTCATTGAGTTGAATCGAGATGCTTAATTTTAATAAAGTGATAAAGACTTAAGTAAAAGCCTGTCATACTTTATTATGGATATAAAAAATATTTGTAACATTGACAAAATGGGTCCACTGAAGTGCCTTGAAATGCAAAATTTTATGGTGTATGCTTCAGCTGCCTAATCATTTTCACACCGTAATACATGCCATAAAATAAATATAACATGAAAATTTGTATATTAAATACAAAAAAAAACGTAATGGAAATCACATTTCTCAGGAATACTTCCAGAAAACATTGTCAGTGAACACAATCCACCATGTCATTCGCCGTTGCCGGCTAAATCTCTATAGGTCAAAAAAGAAGCCATATCTAAACATGATCAGGAAGCACAGGCGTTTTCTCTGGGCCAAGGCTCATTTAAAATGTACTGTAGCAAATTGGAAAACTGTTCTGTGGTCAGATGAATCAAAATTTGAAATTCTTCTTGGAAAACTGGGATGCCATGTCACCCGGACTAAAGAGGACAAGGACAACCCCAGTTGTTATCAGCGCTCCATTCAGAAGCTTGCAACTCTGATGGTATGGGGTTGCATGGGCAGCTTACACATCTGGAAAGGTACCATCAATACTGAAAGGTATATCCAAATTCTAGAACAACATATGCTCCCATCCAGATGTCGTCTCTTTCAGGGAAGACCTTGCATTTCCCAGCATGACAATAACAGACCACATACTGCATCAATTACAACATCATGGCTGCATAGAAGAAGGATCCGGGTACTGAAATGGCCAGCCTGCAGTCCAGATCTTTCACCCATTGAAAACATTTGGCACATCATAAAGAGGAAGATGCGACAAAGACCTAAGACAGTTGAACAACTAGAAGCCTGTATTAGACAAGAATGGGACAACATTCCTATTCCTAAACTTGAGCAACTTGTCTCCTTAGTTCCCAGACGTTTACAGGCTGTTATAAAAAGAAGAGGGGATGCCACACAGTGGTAAACATGACTTTTTCCCAAAGAAGAGATTTCGCAGAGAGAAATGCCTGCTGGCACTCATCAGTCCAACTGAAACAAACTTTAGGAGTACACAGTTGAGTTAAAGGGGCAACAACACTTGAGAATTTTTTGCAAAAAACACCAGTAGTATCCAAGCATCCCCAGGAATCTACGCAGCTCTCTCCTCATAGTACTTTAAGTACTGGATAGCTAAGGACAGAGGCCACTTTTCCATCCAATGGCCATACCTGACCAATCCACCTGCTTCCCTAAATATGTCACAGAAGCCTTAACAAATTCACATTTCTTGAGGTTTAATGCTAAGAAAGCAGCTGTTAAACGTAGAAACACTTCATATAAGGTCAACAGGTGTTCATCTCATGTAGACGAATAAATGACTACATCATCCAAATAAATATTACAATTAGGAACCCCGCCTAAGACTGTTGACATGTAACATAGAAACATTTCGGGTGCATCTTACAGGCCGAATGCCATTCGCATATATTGCAGGAAAGCGTCAGGAGTTAAAAACTCGGAGACCTCAGAAGCACGTTCAGTTAGAGGCACCTCCCAATAGCCTAATACACAGTAACGGAAAAGTATCAGCCACAGTGACAGAATTGACCTTCTTAAAGCCAGTACAAAAGTGAAAAGACCCATCAGCCTTTGGTACCAGAATGCACGGCGAGTTCCATGGACTATGGCTCGGAAAAGCGAAACCATTCTGTAATAAAAATCCAACTTAGTTCTTGATCGCTTCTCTCTTACCTATTGGAAAATAATAAGCATGTTGCTTGAGTGGTAATGCACTGCTGACCTCGATGTCATGCTGAATGATATTAGTACCAGGAGGAACGTCATTGAATAAACTCAGAAAACTGTCTATCAGCTTCATTATGTCTCCTCGCTGTTTGATCATTAAATAGAAGAGCTGAGAGGAAAGCAAAGATAAAACTTCTGTGTGTTCAAAACATCCTTCTTTTAAAACTTCCATAGGTACATTCAACCCATTGTCCTCCGTTTCGGTAGGCAAGGTATAAGTTAGCAATGAAACACATTCAGTGGTTAACTCAGTCACCGGTTCACATGCCAAACGGTGTTCCCTTTTGGTTCAAAACAACATAAATATGGTTTCAACATATTGACGTGACATAAGCGAGTTTTTCGCCTCTGCTCTGGAGTGTATAAGATGTAATCAGTTTCACTCAACTTACTTACGATCACATAGGGGCCGGAAAAAAGCACAGAGAGAGTGGACCCAGGAATGGGAAGCATCACTAAAACTTTCTCTTGTGGCAGAAAATTAAGCGCAACTGCCTTTCGATCAAAGTGTTTCGATCATTTTGATACAAAATGAAGGACGTTAGTCTTCGCGAAAGAAACCTGTACAGAGGAATTCCTCCTTTAACATCTTTAAAGGTCCACGGACATTATGCCCGAACACGAGCTCTGAAAGGCTAAACCCAAGCGAGTCCTGTCGCACCTCACGCACTGCAAATAAGACTAATGGAACTCCATCATCCCACTCATTCCCAGTCTCTATAGAATACTTGCGCAGCACAGATTTTAATGTTTGATGCCTGTTAACTTCATGTGCGAGTGAATGTATTATCGCGAGAGTCTGCGTGACCGGAAGGGAGACTGTTTTTCCTGTGTATAGGTTTTGGCGTGTTTTGTGAGAACGGAAAATAAAGATAACCTTGTGCTGAACTACATCGTGTCTGTGGATATTTCATGGTAGCAGAGGATGGTTTCCAACTATAGAGTACCGCCTAAGTTTGACGAAGCCAGACCATACGAGTGCTGGAAAAATGAAATTAGTTTTTGGAAACTTGTTACAGATTTGGACAAGAAAAAGCAGGCAATCGCGGTGGTGATTGGGCTCGAGGGGCGAGCCAGAGAGACCGCTTTGGAAATACTCGCGAGCGATCTGAACAAAGACGACGGTATGAAAACCTTGCTAGATAAACTGGACTCCGTATTCTTGAGGGAAGAAAAAGACAGCACTTATGAAGTGTACTCTCATTTCGACTCGATTTCCAAAGACAGCGCGGTGTCCATGGCAGACTACATCATAGACTTTGAGCAGAGATACAACCGCATGAAGAAGTACAACATGACCCTGCCTGACGCGGTGTTAGCGTTTAAACTCCTGGACACGGCTTGTCTTGAAGAGAAGAGTAGGCAGCTAGCACTTACAGCGTGCACGGATTTAACATTCGCATCCATGAAGTCAGCGTTAAAACGGATTTTCGGAGGAAAAACCAGTGGAGCAAGCGGAGGCAGCGGGACTCAAGATGCGGCGTTTTTCACGGAGCAGAGGCCACCGTGTAAATTCAGACTGAACAACAGCCAGTCACAGAGCAGACAGTGGCAGCCACAGCAAGGTACAAACCCACTCGACAAATATGGTAAGCGAACAAAATGCGTAATTTGTCAGAGCACGTACCATTGGGTCAAAGACTGTCCTCATCGGAGAAATGAAGTAAAGCCAGCAGAAGATGAAAATGTCGAAGAGTGTAACATTACACTGTTTACAAAAGTCATGACGGACTCTGAGATCTTCCTAACTGAATCACTGGGATCAGCTATCATTGATACAGCATGCACATGTACTGTTTGTGGTGAAAAGTGGCTGGATAGTTACATGAAAGACCTGAGCCAAAGCCAAATAGAGAAACGGATGCAAACAGAATCTTCAAGCTGCAGACCTTTCAGATTTGGTGATGGTCAGGTGGTACACTCCAATAGAAAGGTAAAGCTTCCCGCTAAGATCGGACCAACAAAATGTCACATTGAAACGGAAGTTGTTCCTGTTGATATTCCCTTACTGCTGAGCAAAATGGCTCTAAAGAGAGCATGAACTGTTTTAGACATGGAGAATGAAAAAGTTGTCATGTTCAAGCAACCAGTGCCTCTTGAGCTCACTAGTTCGGGACACTATTGTGTTGACATTAGAGATGGTAATACTGAAGCGGACACCAATGAAAGTGAAGTCCTTGTCGTCACAGCAGAGATGTCTACAAAAGAGAAGCATAAAGTTCTCCTGAAGCTTCACAAGCAGTTTGGCCACGCCTCTGCAGACCGGCTGCAGAGGCTCATCCTCAGCTCTGGAAATACTGACAAAGACTGTCCAGTTATTCTGCAAGAGATCATCCGTGACTGTGAGGTATGTCAAAGATATAGCAGGACCAAGCCCAGGCCTGCTGTTTGTTTGCCTTTAGCCTCAGAGTACAATGAGACGGTGGCAATGGATTTACATGAGCTGGAACCTGGCATATGGTACCTCCACATCATCGACCATTTTACACGCTTCAGCGCTGGAAACATTGTGAGAACAAAGAAAGCCTCGGAGATTGTCAACTCTTTCATTCACTCATGGATAAGTGTTCATGGTGCCCCAAAGCGGATATACACTGACAACGGTGGCGAGTTCAACAATGAGGAGATAAGAGAGATGGCAGAAAAATTCAACATTGAGATGAAGACTACAGCGGCATACAGTCCTTGGAGCAGCGGGCTGCTGGAGAGACACAACATGACACTGACTGAGATCCTCCTGAAGGTGAAAAAGGAAAATGGGTGTGGCTGGCAGATTGCTCTAGACTGGGCTCTAATGGCCAAAAAACAGTATGATCAATGTGCATGGTTATAGTTCACATAAGCTTGTGTTTGGTCACAGTCCTAATCTTCCCTCCGTTTTGGTTAATAAACTGCCTGCTCTAGAAGGCACTTCTATGAGTACTAGAGTAGGACAGCACATAGCAGCGTTGCATGCTTCCAGAAGAGCATTCCCAGAGGTGGAATGCTCAGAAAGAATAAGAAGAGCTTTACGAAAGCAGCTCAGGCCTACAGATGAAAAGTATGAGACAGGAGACCGAGTGTACTACAAACGAGCAGACAGTACAGAGTGGAAAGGCCCTGCTGTAGTTATCGGTCAAGATGGCTCTGTAGTGTTTGTCAGACATGGTGGGATCCTTGTCAGAGTACACCAGTCCAGGCTGAATAAAGTTAATGCACATGATGAGGATACACCTGTACTACCTGATATCCTTGAATATAGTAAAGAAAAAGAAAACGTAATACACTGATGTGTCAGAGAATTCAGATGATGAAATGAGTGTTAACAGAGAAGTGCAAATCCCTGAAAACACAGAAACAGATGATAGAGAAGATGTGAGACAAACTAATGAGACAGAGAGTGATGCTACTAATACAGTGGGTTCAACTGGTGTCAAACTGGTCAGACAGTGACATTTACAAACAGAGATGATGGTACTAAACACACTGCCAGAGTTTTAGGCAGAGCAGGGAAAGCAAAAGGGCAATATAGAAACTGGAACAATGTGCAGTATCTTGAACCAAAAGGCAGCGAGGGTAAAAAGGAAGCTTTAGACATGTCACATGTTGATGATCTTCTCACTGAATGTGAGAACACCGATGGTGATGTACTTATTACCAAAGACATCTCTTTTGATGCTGCTAAACAGCAAGAGATTGAAAACTGGCAAAATAATAATGTGTATGAAGAAGTCACAGACAAGGGTCAGAAATGTATCTCTACTAGATGGGTCTGTACGTTGAAGGAAACTTCTAATGGTATTGTTCCCAAAGCCCGCCTTGTGGCGAGAGGTTTTGAAGATTTCAATATTCATGAATTACAAAAAGATTCTCCCACATGTGCATCAGAGTCACTCAGGCTGCTGTTAGCTGTTATTTGTCAAAACAAATGGCAAGTGAATTCTATGGATATTAAGTCTGCTTTTTTGCAGGGAATGGAACTCTCAAGAGACATTTACATTGGTCCCCCACCAGAAGCGGGCGTGGACAATGTGTTGTGGAAAAACTAAAGAAATGTGTGTATGGACTTGCAGATGCTTCTCTCTACTGGTACAACAAGGTCAAAGAACTAATGCTGAACAGTGGTGGTAAAATGTCACGGGTTGATCCTGCAGTGTTTTATTGGCAGAATGAGCAGTCTGAGGTGACAGGAGTACTGGCATGCCATGTGGATGATTTTTTTTGGGCAGGTTCAGAGCATTTTGTGACTAATGTCATCCCTGTACTTAAATCTGCATTTCACATGGGTCGTGAAGAGCATGAGAGTTTTTCATATGTGGGGATGAACATTGCTACTGTGGGTGGTGTAGTGCAGGTGCATCAGCACAGTTATATTGAAAACCTACAACCAGTTCACTTACAAGCAACACGTGCTGAACAGAGAGAGGCTCCACTAAACGAGAAAGAAAGAGAACAACTCAGATCCAAAATAGGACAGGTTCTGTGGGTTGCTAAACAAACAAGACCAGATGTTATGTTTGACACATGTAGCCTAGCATCCAACATTAAGAATGCTACTGTTCAGTCCATGCATGAAGTGAACAGAGTGATCCGTAAACTTTAGTCAGAGAAGGAAACACTTAAGTTTCAATACTTGGGCAACAGTGATGATTTGAGTTTGGTCGTTTTCAGTAATGCTTCACTGGGTAATCTTCCAGATGGAGGCACACAGGGTGGGGCTCTAATTGCTCTCATGGAAAAAACAGGAAAGTTCTCTCCACTGTTTTGGCAATCTAAAAAAATCAGACGTGTGGTAAGAAGCACACTGGCAGGAGAAACCCTTGCCATGTCAGATGGTATTGACAATGCTATGTTCTTGGCTATGCTTTACTCTGAGCTCACTACTGGTAAAGCTGATCTTAATGCTCTTCCCCTTATCTGTGTTACTGATAACCATTCCCTTTTTAATGCTCTTAAGTCTACAAAGCAGGTCACAGAGAAGAGACTAAGATTATAAATAAGCGGTGTCAAAGAGCTCATACATGCTAACAAAATCAAAGAAGTGCGTTGGTCAGAAGCCAAGTCACAACTTGCTGACTGTTTGACAAAAAAAGGTGCTTCCTCTCTTATGCTTCTTAAAGCGATGTATGAGGGTGTATGGAAACTGTAATATCTGGTCCATTGAGCATCTATCTTGGTACAGTTTTTTTTTTTTAAATACACAAATGCACTTTAATGTTACTGTGTTCTGAAAATATTTTTTTGTGTGTGACAATGTTTTATGTCAAAAACACCTGTTCATTTTTTTTTCTTATTTAAAGAAGAGAAGGAGATTGTTAACTTGTTAACATGTGTGAGGGAATGTATTATCGCGAGAGTCTGCGTGACCGGAAGGGAGACTGTTTTTCCTGTGTGAAGGTTTTGGCGCGTTTTGTGAGAACGGAAAATAAAGATAACCTTGTGCTGAACTACGTTGTGTCTGTGGATATTTCAATGCCATCTCTCCAAAGCCCCTTGCGACTCAGGATGATAGGCATTAGACACGATGTGAGACACGCCACTTTAATGAGCTACAAAACACGCGAGACACAAAATTTTAACCCTGATCAGTTTGAACGGTTTTGGACAACCCGAGAGTTGTAAAAAACTTTGTTAAAGCTTTAGTTACAGACTTAGCCGTTATGTTCCGTAATGGGATGGCTTCTGTAAAACGTGTTGCTACGCATATGATTGTCAATAAATATTGACAACCAGACTTAGCACGAGGAAGTGGGCCCACACAATCAACGAGAACATGCTCAAAAGGTTCGCCGACTGCAGGAAAAGGACAGAGAGGAGCAAGCGGTACCAACTGATTAGGTTTTCCACTGACCTGACAAATATGTCTTACAGTGCGTCGAACATCAGATTTCAACCCTGACCACAAAAAGGATTTAGCGATCTACTCCATTTACGCATGAGCACATTATCGTTCCAGTAAAACTGTTGGTTACGCAACAACGTTGACTCATTTTCAACACTCGCATGACATTTGTTCAATGATGAATAATTTCTCTGAGCTTCAATCAGAGTTTCCCATGAGATGGGCAAATCAGCAGCAAGATCAAAGCAGAAGGATGAACCCAAAGTTATTTTAGATGCGTCTGAAGATTCAGCAATATATCATCTTTCAAAATCTTTGAAAAGACAGAATCGCAGCGAATATTACTTTCTTGAAAATCATGCTTCCATTGTGCTCACGTCGCAACAGCACTTAACACATCTGGCAATTTTTTAGCAAGTACATCAGCCTGCGAATCATTACACTGAACATCAAATCACTTGCACTACCGGCATTACCTTACCTCCAGCTATGTCGTTGCCCATGATAAAAATCAACACCTTTCACAGGTAAAGAGGGACGAACTGCAACCTCAAAACACCAGAATACGTCAGAAGAGACGTATACACGATGAAGAGGAATGGGCACCAAACCCATTTTAATACCCTGCACAATCACGCAAAAGATGAGGACTCTTGTTGCTCTTGTTTCCGTTTTCAGATTCGACAGTCAGCCATCATATGTCCCATTTTGTGACAATAACCACACTCTCTATTAAACTTCGGACTGGTAGGAACCCATCTATTTTTTGAATCAGAAAGATTTTCATTTTCTTTTGATGAGGGACCTCCAGAATCAGAAGAATGCTTAAAAAACACAGTTTTGTGCATTAATGTGTACTCATCAGCTAACACAGCAGCCAGTTGTACTGTGCTGACTTTTTGTTCGTTTAAGTTCAATGCAGTACGTTCTGGAATGCAGTTTTTAAATTCTTCAATCAGCAAAAGTTCTCGCAAAGAATTATAGTCAGTTACCTTGCATGCTTTGATCCACAGATCAAATAAAATGCCCTTTTCACGAACAAACTCGACGTAAGACCTTCTTCGTGGTACGAAATCACTGTCGATAATGCTCAAGCACCAATTCATATGCCCGTAGAATTGCAGTTTTCATTTTATTTTAAATATTATACTCTGATTTCCTATATATTTCAATATAATTATTGCAGACAGTATTCGAATTTTGAAGGAGTTTTAGTAGTTTTGAAAGCAGTGTGTTATAGCTTTTGATAAAAAAGTGACAAATATAGGGTATAATGTTTTATAAGTGACACAGCATGACTAACATAAGAGCTCCTTGATTTTGCAAGATGTCATCATTTTATATAAAAAAAGTTATGAAAATGATTCAAAGATTGGACCAAACACTGTTTTGCTGACTGTGTGAAGACACTCTGACTTGTGAAGAGTATGCCCTGTGTTTTTAGTTTGATTGCATATTAATTTGAAATTTCACAGACTAGCTAAACTTAATCCATGCTGTACGTCACTATTGATATAAAATACTAGTTCCTTTTGATAATTTTGGCTTCAAGTAGGTTGAGCAGTCTTTGCTCATAGGGAGACGCAGATGGGTGGTGGAAAAGGAATTCACCACTCACTCCAGATGCAGTTTAGCCAATGAAATTGTTTGTCTCTAGAGTCTTAATCCCAGAGCTCCAATCAGATGTGCTTTTGCCACCATAATCCCAACCACTTGAGCCATTAATGACACACAGCTTGTGCCTAGAGTCTGTCTAATCAGGTAGGCTACATGTCTAAAAGGAAGATGGGAAACCTATGACATAACAGGATTAAACGAATTGCTTGCAATTACGACAAGAGTTTAAATGTCCTTATCTGCGTGTGGCTTCATGTTCATGTAAAATAGCAGCCTGTAAAAACAACTCATTTTGAACAAGTGTTATCAATTTTGTCCTATTCTCTTTATTAGAAAGGTTTGGCCAAATTCCATGTTCTTCATTAAATGTCCCAGATGGAGAGTTTTTCATTCAAATCTAGTTTTTGCATATTTTAAGTGTTGCTTTGACCCAGTTGAGTCAGTTCCCATCTGACAGAAACTGAGCGAATGCCAGAAATGGGGCAGCTATTTTCAAAGTTGTCAAATCAAGTCAACTGTCCACTGAAATGCATTGTATGGTGGGTGGTCAAAATGGTCTATTTTTGGAAATGTATACATAATCTGAAAACTGAATAAATAAGCTTTCCATTGGTGTATGTGGTTTGTTAGGATAAGACAATATTTGGCAGCGATATAACTCTTTGAAAATCTGGAATCTGAAAGTGCAAAAAAAATCGAAATATTGAGAAAATCATCTTTAAAATGGTCCAAATTAAGTTCTTAGCTATGCATATTACTAATCATAAATTACACTTTGATATATTTACAGTAGAAAAATAACGAAATATCTTCATTGAACGTGATATTTACTTAATGTCCCAATGATTTTTGGCATAAAAGAAAAATCTATGATTTTGACCCATACAATGTATTTTTAGCTATTGCTACAAATATAGCCCAGTGACCTAAAGACTGCTTTTGTGGTCCAGGGTCACATTTTTGGGACAAAACTGTAACCAGAATTGAGCTAGATATGAAAAAAAAAAAAAAAAAAAAAAAAAAAAACATTATTAGAAAAATCAAGTAGGTCAATTAATTTAAAAACTGATAAAAAGTTGATTTATTATTTTGATGTGGTGCTATTGTATAAGGCAGATATCCACAGTCATAGTTCTCTCCAGCTAATGCTAGATTAATTCATTCAAATATCACACTAACAGTTTACAGAGGTCAACAGAGGCCTGGTGTCTAGTAGCTGTTTGGCAGGCACAAAGTTAGCATAAGAAGCAAATTAGTCCAAAAGAGACAAAAGAGAAACTTGAATGAGAGTGGTGGAATGAAAAAAAAAAACACTAAATAGAAACTCAAAATTCAGGTAGAAGTAAGTACAGGGGAGTGGGTCCTTTTTCAAAGGGTAATAATATTTACATTTGAAGTACTAATATGTACTTTTAATATACTATGTATTTTTTTAAGGTACTATTATGTACCATTTAGGGATAAATGAAGTACAAAGATATACCTATTAGCATTTGTAACTTAGAGATTGCCCCAGTGACAGTTTGTGTTTGTAAAGCCTGCAGGATTTAATGCTAAATATTTCAAACCATTGTGCCATATTGTTATAATGACCTCATTTTGTCTGTGTGTTAACTTGCAGCAGTGAAGTCATGTGACGAGTGGTGTACTGTTATTTCATAAATAGATAGCAGTTTTGTCTTATTTTAAATCAAATTTAATGTTTATTTTTCAACAAATGATCAGTAACATGATATGGACAACCCTTCTGCCACTTCTGGCTCCACATCACTTAACATGTGGATTGCTCTCAGCATGGAAGATTTAAAATTACTTAATCCTGGAAATTGTCTTGTCACTCCTCGTTAGAACAAAGTGTTAGATTGCTTTACAAACAGACTTAGACCTGTATAGACTGGACTAAAGAAATCTATACACAGCAAGCACTTGGAGATGCTGGAACCCATTTCTACTTTTCCAATTTCTTTTTTATTAAAACTTTACATTACTAAGAACTGAATCATATGCCATTATTTTTTCATATTACTTTGTGACTATGGTGAATGTACATTACTTTTTCTTCTCTAGTAAGCTGTCTGTCTTTCGTTCTTCTCTGGACTGTTTTTAGGCAATGTCAACCCGTCAGTCAAACTTATGCTATCGGTTTATGTTTCTATGGCTCTTTTTTTAATTCTCTGTTTTTGGCAACCTTCCCCATGTCTGTATCCAAATGTGCATCTCATAATCCCAGCCCTATTCAAATGAACTGAGAACTTAGACCCTGCATTGTTTTTCAACACAAATGCCAATTTGCAACGTTCTATGGACACCATGTTAATTGAATTGCCATTGGCTAGTCATTTTTTTGTTTACTCGCCAGAATGAGATTTTACGCAAAATGCGATATTCGCAGTTATTAGGTCATGTTTTCTCCCTTTTTTTCCTAAACTGCGACAAACGCCAGTCTCCCTTCTTTACAGAATGCAATATATCCACTCAACCAATCACAGTGCACCATTCCACACAGTGTAAATGGTGACAACCAATCACAACTAACCATTCCACGCACTCTAGACAGTAATGGCGGCGCTCTGAATACACCCATCATCCTAATTTCCTCATATACTTTGTACTTTGTGATCAACAAACAATGGCTGCATGATAAATCGCATGTGATTGTCATGTGCATCTCGTCGCATAAAGCCGGTTTTGTGATTAATTGTACTGGTAAATCTCCATCACATGCTTTCAGATGGAAATTAATCAGATGCATTTAATACACAGAGCCATAGTACACTGACAAGCTATGTTATATAGCATTCATTAGATGAATCACATTTGATTATGAACATGATATTGCGTAGCTTGTCAGTGTTAATGTTTTTATTAATGCCATTTATGTTTTTGTTAATACAGCACATAGCACTAGTCAAGTACATGAATGTAACATGGCAAGGATGAATACACTTTTGGAAGTTGAATGTAAGGGAAATGTTATTTTGGAATTAATGTTGTTATTTAATATGACGTTCATGTTCTTGTTGACAAATACATTTTATTTTATTGCTTTAATTAATTTTATAGTATTAACAAGATGCTTTTTAGTCCAGTGTCTGTATATAAGATTATTATTGACCAAGTTCAGAGGCTGTCATATGTGGATCAACTTATTATGTTGTTGTTTTTTTCATCAGTTTCAATATGAAAAATAACTTTCATATTGATTCAATGGATTTACTGCATTATGAGAAAAAAGTATCATGGATTTAATGCATTTTGGGAAGAAAATAAAATTTTATAAGAAATCTTTGAAAATCAAAACCTGGATTTTAATTTTTTTATGTTATTATAACCTAAATATGCTATGTGAAAGTTTGACCATGGGTCATAGGAGGGGATGGTCCCGATCAAATTATTTAGGCTAAGCATGAACATTCTGTTATTTTCAACAGAAAAGAATGCAACAAGCTCGTAATCATGACTTCATAAATGGGAAATAGGATGTTTCCGACAGCACATGGAGATAGAACAGAAACACTTGCTCAGCACAGTAGAGTGCACTGTTTTGTTAACTTTGTGGTTTATTATTTTGAGCCGTATGGGACGCGGTAACACACGGCCCTGTCACAATATATTGCTTTACACATCTATCGCTTTTGTCGCTCAGAAATATTCACACAATCATGCAGCATGCCATGTAGTGATGGCAAGTTGTGAGCCTTCTTACTAGTGTTTACGTTAGATACAGGTGTGTTGCAAATCCATTCAGATGAACTGAAAAACAGCACAGATCGCTTGATGAAGAGTGAAACTCTAAAGCGCCCAGTCAGAGTGTTTGCAAGTGAAATATGTGCTATACATATACTTAGCCTCCAACTCAGACACTGGCAATATTACACATCATTTATTCGCCCAGAGTAAGGCTGTCAGTATCTTGTCAGTAAGGCCGGTTCTGTATTCAGTGGTAAATCTCCATCACCTGAGCGAGTTCACATGGAGCAGCATTTACTACACAGAGTAGTAGTGTTCACTGACAAGCTGTGCAAAAACACTATCATATTTTGCTCATGTTCTGCGCATGCGATTTATAGTGCAGCCCTAGCCCAGAGTGAAAATAATACTAATCCCGTGCGAATAGGGCTTAATACTCTAATGTGAGTTAGTATACATGTAGGTGCAACAATTATTTATTGTCAACAGAATGTTTAAAAGAGACCATCGAAATAAAGTGTTGAGAATTTCAGGAAGTACAACTGAAGCAAACAGTCAACTAAAAAGTCAGGAGTAAGACAGAGCAAAATAAAAGGTTTTATCAATGCCTTCAAGCACAGTAAAGTTTATTATTAAGAAGTTGAAGGTATTTGGTGTGACACAGACCCTCCCTGGATCAGGATGTCATTCCAAACTGGATGAAAGAGCCAACAGGGAAATTGGTCAGAGATTCGACCAAGAGGCCTACACTGTAAAAAAATATTTAGCAGTTTAGTTGTTTCAATGAATTTTTTTATGTTGACACAACTTGCAGTTACTGAATTTGTTCATTCAACTAAAAATTTTAAGTTTTCAGTGTCTCAACTAGTTTGAAAGTTGACTGAACTAGGTTATTTGTCCTCATAACTTAAAAAAAATTGTTGACTCAATTCAATACCAATATCATGTTCACAACATCACTTATCGCGAGATCTCGTCATTCTCCTGAAGGCTGTTGAAGACAGAAGAAGGTCGTCAGCCATTCTAGTCAGTTTCTCCTCAAAGTTTGGACATTTTACTAGAATACAACTTTGGTAAGTAAAATATTCGTATTCACTGGCTTAATGTGTAAAATTACATTTGTTGTCTCAGAAGAGTAAGTATGGTTTAAAGAGTCGTATATTCTGTATGTAACTTAAGTTACTATATGTAAATGTTCCTTTCGCGGCACTCTGAAGCCTCAAAATACAGGCGGTTCCACAGTATTTTCCTTATAAATATCAAAACAGATATTCTCCCATGCGGGACAACGGAGCTGAACTTATGTGGAGAACGATAAAAATACAGTTTGTATGTATTATTTGAGCCCAGGGCTGCGTTAGAGACCGTTCAAACACAGCGCATGAGCTCAACAGATCACTGTATGGATTAAGAACGGCGGGAATAAAAAAAAAAGGAACTGCTCTAAACCTGACAGCGTAAGACATCTGTCAGAATATACATCGATGAAAAATTAGGGGAAAAGAAGAAGATTACTACTCGAACGGTGTCTTTTCTGCATGTTATAAGGGAAACGAATGAGCAGCATAGATGAGCACCTCCCTCAGAGTTCTTCTGGAGCGCGTAACATTTGATATCGCTGACATAAGCTTAGTTCTGATGATTTTTTTACAGTCTACGGTTCAGATGAAGTTCTGAAGGTAGCGTTACAAACTCTTCTTTCAGTTTTCTGAAGTAACGTTAGTCATTGAAGTGCCTCACTAGAACCTAGAACCCAGTGTAATGCTGCGTGAATATCTGTTTTTATACAGTCTATGGTGAATATACGGTCATAAGTAAATTGCATACGTTCAAATCTATATATTTTAGAATAAAAGTAATAATACCATAACGTTATATCTTGTATAAATAGAGATACAATAACGATCGACACAAATGTGTTAAATTTCCTTTTATTGTGTTATAATTCTGTGTTTTGTCATTTAAAAGCATCATCTGGATGGTATAGTTTGTCTTTGGCATTTAATACAAACTTGTGAATACATTTGTCTTTCTCTGTAAAGATTTATTTATATGTATGTTTATTATTTTACAGTGTTTTAACATGATTTTGTATTTTTCATGTTTAAGATATTTTGGAATGACTGAAGATTCAGCGCAGAATTCAATAATCCTGTGGATGGACCGCAGCGAGTCCTTTTGCAGTTATCCATCAAAATGCTTTGCAGACATAATGGAAATGGCATTTACATTGTAGAGCTTGGACAAAGTTGTAAGTAAATGTATTTATTTATAAATGCACATCTATTGGAGTCTATATGCTTTACGATTGTAAGGCCCTGTTTAATGCATCCCTTTGTTTTTATTAAAGCACACAGGCTCTGTGCAGGAATTCATCAAGGACATGACTGCTGGGATTACCCTTGTGGATGACCAATCTGAGCACCATCAGTCTGCAGTGATGTGGTCCAGGTAATAGAAGAAGAAATCTGGGTGATCTGGGGTTGTAACATGTTGTGGGGTTGTGTACTGTGTTAGACTATCTGGGACTGGGACTAACAGAAATAAACTAATTCAGGTTTAAAACAACTTGAGGTTTAGTAAATGACAATTTTCTTTTTTTTTCTTTTTTGGGTGAACCCTTTACGAAAATGTAGATATTTGCATTGGAAAACAGCTTCAAATTTTAGAGAACATAATTTGACATTATTTTCCCTTCAGTTTTATTCCGTGAATAAAGTGTTGAATTTATCTTCATAAAACCACCAGAAACCCTGTTTATGGACATAGCCATTCTTTATTATTTTGCTGAATGCTGTTTTTAATCCTGAAAAATGTTCAGTGCTAGCATATTGGCCATTAGCAACTTTGCTTAAAGGATTATTTCACCAAAAAATTAAAATTATTCCATGTTTTACTCATTCTCAAGGCACCCTATTTGTATATGATTTTCTTCTTTCAGACGAATCTGATCTGAGTTAAATTAAAAATTGTCCTGGCTCTTTAAAGTTATTTAATGGCAGTAGACAGATGTTTTTTCCATTTTCGGAATGGCTCTCACGAAAGTGAGAGAAAAGTGTTTAAATATGTTTTGAATAACATTTTAAATATGTATATTTTTTTACAAAAACACATGAATTCGCTACAGGAGGACCTTATTCACCTCTCAGAGCCATGTGAGGTACTTTTGATTATGAATTGATGCACATTATTTGACTACTTTTGGACTGTTGAAAAAACACCCACCTATTGCCATAAATATTTTTTTTATATAATCCGTCTGGATTTGTCTCAAAGAAGAAAGTCATACACACTTACGATGCCATGAGGGTGAGTAAAACATACATTGGTTAACCAACCCTTTAAGAGTCATGCTTTACTCTGAACATGCAGTGCAACAGACTATTATTTAAAAGGAATACCTATTTACACCAATATATTTTCTGATCATTGTATAAATTGTGTGACAGATTAGACACTTAGAATTGGATTTAAAAAAAAAACCTGAATATATTGTATTGGTTTGTCACATTTTATGTCATTCAGAAATCATGTAGAATACCAGTGAATAAAATAATTTCCCCCCATTTTCAGCATAGTTGGTTCTGGGGGTGTATTTTACACTTATCTTCCCATGGGATTTTAAACTCTTTGTGTTCAGCAGAACAAAGAAATTTGTACAGGCTTTTAATGGTTTAATACAGGAAGTTATTTTGAATGTTTCTAAACGAAACCGTTGAGGAGCACCATTTACAGTTGACTTTCATTTTTGGTTAAATGTTTCAAAATATCTTACACTTGAAAGTGAATTACAATTTGCATTTATTGGTAGCTGTGCTTTTAACAGAACACACAACTTTAATAGTGTATGTACATATGTGTGTTCATTTGTTATAAATTTATTAAGTAATGTAATATTTTTTTCTTTTCCCAGCCATCCAGTGACATTAAGGATGTTGAGAAAGAAATTGAAGAGGGCATTCTGATTGTAACTGAGGAGCAGCAATGTGATGTGCTTCCCAAGGAATAACCAACATTGGTCTCATTTGGACATCCTGTCATCACTGACATCTCCCATGTCCCCAAGGCATTTGGACTCCTAATGGGTCTGTATGCAGTGAACATCCACTACCTCCAGCGCATTAAATACACCATTGAGGCTCTGCAAAAACTTGTGAAGATCAACTGCTCCCACCGGCAGGAACTGTAGGTGTGGGGGAGTGAATGTCCAGCGCTCTCTCCACCCTCAACACCACAAATAAGGTGTCCTTGAGCAAGGCACAACTTCTCCCCGGGTACTGCAGCATAAATGGATGCCCACTGCTCTGGGTGTGTGTTCACGGTGTGTGTTCACTGCTGTGTGTGTGCACTTTGGATGGGTTAAATGAAGAGCACAAATGTATGTCATGTCACTTTCACTTTTCAGTGTTCATGATGTGTCCATCGGCTCCACAGCACTCTTTCTTAAAAAGTAGTGTTTTTTTTTTTTTTTTTTTTTAAGGAAATTTAGGTTCTTTTGTGCCTTTCACTACATTTTGGAATGTACATTAAAGTTTATCATGTCATGACTTGGAATATGCGTGTTCTCATGTAAACAAATGTTGTTTCCCCTCTCATTTTCTTAAACAGTATGTACACATTTTCAGTATGTAGCATTATGATGGGGGACGAGTTTGGAAACTTTCAAGATCTTTCTGATGTTAACACCTCTGTCTGGTCATGTTGTGCTATGAAATTTAGAATCTGACATAGATATTTGTGCTTCCATGTGCATTCATTCCATTTATATCTTATTATACAGAAGTACAGTACATTCATTCTTTGTAATTAATTGTGATGTTATATACATATATCTTGGTTTCTCATTTTGACCATGACTTGCATTATGGTGGGGGGAGTGCATGTGAACTTGTGCAGGGTTAATATGCAGAGTTCAACCTTCTGATTTTATGAAATTCTGAGTTATGAAATTAAAAACAATCCCTGTGGTTTTGATCTGATGAATTGAAATGCAACTATTTGTTTCTCAATCCCATGCCAATGTTATTTATTATGCATCACACTTTCAAGTGTCGGTTCAGATCTTTAGACGTGTGTTTGTATTTTGCATTTTTTGTTTTGTTTATTAATTATCAGTTGATGTGTTGACAGCAAATTGCTTGTTCAATTTAAATGTGAATGAAAGTGTTGTCTCTATCATTAAATAAATTACATAAAAAAGTGTTTTGTCATCTTTATTCAAACATTTAAGGCAGTGGGGTAACATTTGTTTATGATTATTGATCGAAGTAAAAAAAAAAAAAAAAGTCCCTGTTGAGACAACATGATTTAGTTGACTGGACTAGAAAATAATAGTCAAGTCAACTTAAAGAAATTTGTTACCTGGACTAACTCCACTCTAATTTGAAGTTGTTACAACAAGAAATTTTTTGTCAAGATAACAAAAAATTTTTAGGCAGCGGGGTAACAAAATATTTTTAGTTGACTCAACAAATTCTTTTTTACAGTGTACAGCAACTTTGAAGCAGTTGCAGGAATTTATGACAAAGAGTGGTCATTGTGTGCATCTGACAACAATTTCACAAA
The DNA here is from genome assembly GCF_003368295.1 of Carassius auratus. Classification (NCBI taxonomy): domain Eukaryota; kingdom Metazoa; phylum Chordata; class Actinopteri; order Cypriniformes; family Cyprinidae; genus Carassius; species Carassius auratus. The sequence goes on along the minus strand of NC_039274.1, from coordinate 1,691,019 downwards.
TTCTCCATGAATGTGGGTTGCAAGAAAAAAACAACTCCTCAAGAAAGACCACAAGTAGTCACGACTGAGCTTGAAGATTCTGAGGCAGATGAGACTAAAATTGAATTATTTGGCCTCAACACCCAACGTTATATCTGGCTATAACGGTGGTAGCCGCCCTAACTTAAATAACTATTTTAAAGAAAAAAACCTTTGGGCGCAAGACAGGATTAAACCTGTCAAAAATTAACTTAACCCAGGATAGCATAAAAATAACCACTTGTTACAAAACAAATTATAATAATAATCCCAGACTAAAGGTCATCAGGATATTTATTCTTTCATATGTTCAAAATCATAATAACACAGAAAACTGAAATGGAAAAAAAATAAAAATAAAACAAAATAAGAAATGACCACACGTTCCCACTAGCGGTCTCTGGTCTTCGAAATTCGTGCCCGTGCCAGAAACCGACCACGTCACGCTAATCCACGTTCGCAGATTCATGTCCACATTCATTCACAAAAATGTCCGTATGAAAAAATAAAGTAAAAGAGAGAACAAAGAAAACATTGGATGAACATCTCATTAAGTTTGTGGTAAATCACCCACATTAAATCAACAGCATCAATAATTTTAACGGGCAACAATAATTATAAACAAAACACTAAGCACACAGAATGTGCGAATATGAAAGCTATGTGAGTGTGTGTGTGTGTGTGTGTTGCAGTGTGTGTACCACGTTTGCAGGTATTGAAGGCACCAATGAGTATCGCAGGTCACCAGACACCAAGATAGGTGGATAAGCAGTTTTTCCTTGTCTTCCGGACCGCTCATGACAGTTGGTCTGGAAGTGCAATTCTTCAGTCACGCACCAGACATCATACCCATGAAACAGCTGATTGACATGCAGCCGTCTTTCCACCGTAAACCATCACACATACGGGCTACCCTCAAGTGCAAACAAACGGATGACGCCTCTGATTCAGGTACGACATGCTCCCTTTAAATACAACTCCCATCCACCGTTAACTGACACACTCCACCCAAAATCACGCTAAAATGAAAGTGAAAGTAACCAATGTCGTAGAACAGATACTTTTGTTTGCCACATTGCACATATCCAATCGGTTCATGATTCAAATAACACAATTCCTACAGTAAAGCATGTGGGTGGTAATATACTGTTATGGGGTGTTTCTCTGCAGCAGGGACTGGGGCAAAATACCATCAAAATATTGAGGAAAATCTGATGCCCTCTGCCAGAAAGTTGAAAGGTTTACCAACATGACAATGAACCAAAGCACACAGCATAACTGAGCACACAGTGGTTGAAGGAGGAAAAGGTAAATCTCTTGGCATAGCCTAGTCAGAGCCCAGACTTAAACCCCACTGCAAATCTGTGGAATGACTCAAAGTCTGTAGTCCACAAATGATCACCATCAAATTTCAAATTGAACAGTTCTGCAAACAAGAGTGGGTAAATATTGCAAAGTTAAGATATGCAAAGTTAGTATAGACATATCCCAACAGACTAAAGGCTAAAATGAAAGCATAAGGTGGTTCGACAACATACTGACAAATGGGTGATCCATTTTCCAACTCCGTGATTCTGTTGTTGTTTCAGTTACGTTGTGGTTATATCTTTCACTTGCATTCATCAAATTGCAGTGAGTAAATACAGCTGATTACAAAAAAAGTGTCTTTATTCATTTCATGCTGCAAAGTAGGGCCCTATGAAATCAGTTGTATTTTTTCCCATGTTCCATTTTATTTTTCTTCCAAATTCCGTTTTTTCATTTTTCATTTTTTCTGGATTAAATTTTTTTCTGTTTTAACTACTTTTTAATAGTTAAATTAAATTTTAAGAATCAAAAGCATGTCTAATTAATTTAGATCATAAAACGTATACATTTTCACATCAAAATTACATTTTTAGGGCCCTATGAAATGTTTTATTTTTTCTTCACCATATGTTTTATTGTTATCTTATTTCTAATTATTTAAATGCATAAAAACAATTTATCAAAATTATCTTAAAATAGCCTTATAGAATGTTTTTTTCCCCTTTGGAAATCCTGTTTTGAATTTACATTTTTCTGGTTATAAAGCATAAAACATAACATCTGGCATAAAACATTCATTTAATTTATCTTTTAATTATTGAAAATTAAGCAAACTTTTTTTTGGTAAACAAAGAGGATTTACTATGAAAAAAAAAAACATGGAAGAAATGTTGTGTGATTATTTCAAAAAAAAAAAAAAAAATGTTTGTTTCTTTTTAGTACTAGTAGTAGTAAATTAAACCAGACTTTTATTTTGACGGGTTGCCGTGAATACCTTTACAGTTCTGTGTATGTGATATGACGCTAATTTTACTCAAATAAAACGGTCAAATGCTCTTGAAGTGACTCTCAGTGCAGTTCTGGAGATGTTGTTCATGTGTTTACGTCCTCATTTAGTGAGACGGAAGATGCTGAAAGCACTGCGTCACGCGTGCTTCCATGTGTGTAATAAACGAAGCCACGCTTCTGCTCCATTCATTAACACAGTCATGCATAACATGCATGATTCATATTTAAATAGACTTTTCCAGCTTAATATTTACAGATATTAGTCCATATAAAGATATGATGTGAATGCAATGACCTACTATTGATTAATTCATACAAATTCCTTGACATTCCATGTTAAACAGTACATTCCGTTTTATGCCTGGAATCCGTGATTCTGTCCGCGTTTTCTGCATTGCGGAAATCATATATATGGACCTACTGCAAAGCAATAAAATTTTATTATTTTAAAGGGGGTTAATTCTTTTCTATAACCACTGAATATAAAATTTGTAGGTACACTCTTTATAAAATAATTCCATTAATAAAACCCCTTTAAAATAATCACATTTTGTTGAAAAAAAGTTCTATATACATATAGAAGAAATCATATGTCTATGCTAGGGCTGCACGATTTGGGAAAATTGTCATATTGCGATTATTGAGGTCAATATTGCGATATGCGATTGCGATTATAATAAATGGTATCGTGAGTCAACTTGATGGGTTTTTAAGGAAAATGCACACACAGATTAGTAATAATGCTGAAATGTGTATTTGTAAAACTAGAAATGGTTTCAAAATAAATAATTTTTAGAAAATGAAATAACATTCTTATTAATGTAAACTTATTTTCTCAAATATATAGCTAAATTAAATAAAACAATAAATAAAAACATACACATTTTCACAAAAATAAGATATTTTAAACATTTTGTCCATACAAACAGGGACATTTACGCAGGAGGTAACATACTGAAAATAAAAAAAACAACAACTGCATATACAATTGTTGTTCAAAGTCAAACCACTAAATCTTTTTTTTTTTTTTTAAATGACCAACTGGTACTTTTAAATCCTCTTTCTAAACAGTTAAACTGATCACATTAGAGGTTCTTTGCCAAAAAGACAAGCATGTCTACTTTCTCTGGTTTCAGACAGGAGCGATGATTCGACACAACATTACCACTAGTGCTAAAAGCTCTCTCTGATGCAGAGCTTGTTGCTTGTATGCCCAGATATTTCTGTGCTAGTTTGCATAGCCTAGGGAAGTTTACTTTGTGAAACTTCCACCATTTCAGTGGATCTTCTCCATGGTCTACACATGGCATGTAAATGTAAGCATTGAGTTCAGCGGTCACTGCTTCTCTAAACTGTGCCATGGAATCAAATGTGGATGACAATGATGTTCTTGGTGCTGTGCATGTGGTTTCCTTGAAGAAACTGGCCAGAGTTTTCTTCTTGGCTTTAGCAGCAGGTGGACTTTCCACATCCGGGCTATCATTCTCCATCACTGCAGTTCTTTGGGCAACAGACTGCTGCTGGTGAATTTCCTGAAACAAATATTTAAAAAAATGCATGTTTTAGAAATTTGTTAGATTGAATTCTTACCAGTTAGGTAAACTCTGGTTTTACTCACTATCAATTCAGAGATGGCTCGTTCCTTCAAGGTCTGGGTCTCCTCTGCACAGATGTATTGAGTTCTGAACCTTGGGTCTAGGAAAGTGGTGAAGTTTAGCAAGTCCTGTGTGCCTTCATATTTGTTGTTGAGGTAGCTAAGGATTTTTGTTTTCAGTGATTTGGTCAGTTCAGTGTCTGCTTCGTCTTCAGCCAGCACTGAGGTGTTCAGAAGATGCAGAGCAGGTTTCACACAAGATATGCTCACATAACTCTCACCAGATAAGGCATCTGTAAAGTCCTGGAGTGGGCTTAGTGCCTTGTTTACAGATTCCAAGACCTCCAGGTCCTGCCATGAAGGGAGTAGGTGTCGCACTTTGCGGTCTGTAGAGAGAACCTTGGACAACGCACTTTGCTGCTCCAGGACTCTTGCTATCATTTTCTGAGTGGAACCCCATCGTGTTGAGCAGTCTGTCACCATGGCATGCTCTGGGAGGTTCAGCTCTTGTTGTGCTTCCTTCAAGGCCACTCTTTTCTTCCAACTATGGGAGAAGTGGCCCACAATCTTCCTGCATATCCCAGTAGCTCTGTTAATGCATTGTGCATTATCTTTCAGAGCATTTTCTGTGAATGATAAGATGAAAAAAAAATGTAATACAAAATACAAAAATGACAACACACACACACACACACACACACACACACACACACACACAGTGTTTTCATCAAATCATGTCACCACTCTAGGCCTAATAGTAGTAGGCAAATAGCTATGGCAGATTTGTTCTTTACACTCTTACAGAGTTATGTTTAATGCTAATTATTAGCACTTAATGAAATAGGCTACTCCTAGTATCTTTTGTGATACACATAATTTTACACTGTATTTAAAATGATTTCATTAATAAATCGAGGGTACAACTGCCCCTAACCCCATAGTTGGCCGGTCCTGTAATGAGTAGTAAATCTCCATCACGTGTGTGCTTTCAGCAGCGCTTACTACACAGAGCTGCTCTATCTGAAACACATATGTGATGGAAATTTACTACTGATTACAGGACCGGCTTTACTGAAAAGACGTGCATTTGCATGCGATTTGTCGTACTGCCCGTCTAATAACAAAATATGAAATCAATTTAACTTACCAATGGCCAAATGAAGTCTATGCCCAAAACACTGGATTCTAGTCCATTGATTAAGCTCCACTGCTTTGACAATGTTGGTGCCGTTGTCTGTAGTGATGGCGACCTGACGCTCCTCACAGAGGTCCCACGCAGCCAGTGCCTCTCTCAAGCCCAAGGCTATGTTCTCTCCTGTGTGGTCGGCGGGGAAATACGATGTTTGAAGGCAGCGGCTTTTCAATTCAAACTCCTCGTTGACAAAGTGCACAGTCAAGCTAATATACGGTTCACTTGTCCTGCTTGACCACAGGTCCGTAGTGGTTGAAAAGAACGTCACCGAAGCCATTTCCTTTTGAACTTTGTCACGGCGCGAGTTATAAAGTTTAGGTATCGCTACTTGAGAGAAATAGTTTCGAGAGGGCAGCTGGTACCTCTTGTCCAGTGTGCGGATCATTTTCTGAAATCCCACTTTACTTACGGTGTGTATGGGCGTCATGTCTTTTGCCAAGTAGTGGGTTATGGAGTCGGTGATTTCTTTATGTCTATGCGAAGACTTATCATATGGCGTGAGACTTGCAAACACATCTGTAATTGCACATTGTTTTGTTCGGGGAACAGCTTGTGCCTTGTTTCCTTCACCTGTCTCTTTACTAATCTGGGTTTTCATCGTCATGCATTCATCATATTTTTCTCTGTGCTGTTTCAGGTGCTGATATAAATTTGTCGTATTGCCACGTGATGTAGCGACTTTAATTTTGCAAATCTTGCACAGTACATCTCTCTGCTCAGTGTCAGTAATCTCAAATCCGAAATATCGCCATATAACAGAGGTAGAGTTTTTTTGGCTACCAGATCAGTCTCCTCGGCATCCATCTTCGTTCTGGTCTCTCAGCGCTGCTCACAAAAGTGAACACGCACGCCACACGTGCACTTGCTTATACTGATAGACTGTCAGATCTTTTTTTTTTTTCATCTTTTTTTGTTTGTTTTGTTAGCGGCACGAAAAATCGGCAAACTGTTCTCAGAAAATGTGTGTTTAAGTCCACACACTTATTTATTTAATATAATCGCAACATTTCCCGTCATATAATCGCACAGGCTGACATCGCGATTACGATACGATTAATCGTGCAGCACTAGTCTATGCATGTATACATACATAAATGCTGAATATATATATATATATGTATACAGTATATATATACGTACAAACACATACACAGACACACACACACACACAAATAATGATTAAGATAGACTGATGATTTTCATCTTTAAAATTTGTCAGCTTAAAATGTGATTTTGCTACACATATGTTGATGGCATAAAAATGTACTGCATAGTAGGAGTTACTTTGATATTGAATTTGTAATGTAACATACTTTCCAACTTTAGTTTCAAATAAAAATACATTTTACAATACTTATCATAGACATTACAAAATCTGAGGCAGCATGAAGCAATGCTTCTAGTGCAAGATGATATATGTGACATTTGTGGCATCAAATCCGTTGTTCCAGGAAAAGGCTTTATGAAAGAAAGCTCTGTATCACCATGAAAGACCGGGAGTGAGTGTGTGTATGTTTTGGGGTGTAGAATCTGGCATTATGCCATCTAAACCCCGAAAGCAATGTAGTGCAGTCTCCATAACAACCATGAGAAAATTTGTTGAGTTGGATTTGCTTGAATGTGATTGGGCCTAATCCTCCTTTAAAATAGACTTCATACATATTTGCATGTCTATCTTTGCATGTGCTGACTTGTTAATGAACAGCAAACAAAAATTCCTCTCGTTCTCCACAAGCTGCTAGAAGGCATGTTGATTCCAGTTCCAAAAACTGGTGTTTTTTTGGTGAAAAGGGTGAAAGCTAAAGATTACTGAATGTATGTATAAAAGCATGTATACGTTTTCATGTCCAGGTGATTTGTCAGTGTATGTGTTGTTTTGCCTATGATAAGCTCAACATTTTAATTCTGCTTGTTTTATTGTAAAATACTAACAAATGTCTATGATATTCTGGCAAATAAGATTTTTTCACCCATTTTATCAAGCAAGCAAAAATAATTAAGTTTCACTTGCCTCAGGAAATCACTAGGAATCTACATGAAACATGTAATAGATGGGGCTCAAATGTCAACAGCACACCAAACAGAACTTTCAAGGTTGCTTTAGTAAAATAACAGAATAATTCATTCATGAGTTTTTTAAAGGTACTTTTGTTTTGTAGGTACTCATGCATTGCTCACAGACATGTAGGCTAACATGACCAATAGGCTAATATTTTTTTTCTTCAGCAAACTGACAGACTAGAATAGCAACACAGTAGCGAACAATAAATTATATGGCAAGACAAAAATTAAATAACTGAACCTAAGTTTGACCAGTTAGAGTAATGTTAGGCTAAAACATGTAAATATGATATCTGGATCACTGTCAAATGAGCCGTCAGATGCTGAGCCGACCCAGGATGCATCAGACTCTCCATCACTCATGACAGTTAGTGTTTATGATGCCTTCCATAAATCGCCTTTTTTGGTCATTTTGACTTAATTGATAAAATGGATAACCACTAAATCAGTGAGTGAAAGGCATTGCCTAGAAATGTACAATGTTAAAACATAAGCGGAAAGAAAATGCCAGCACAAAAGTACATGAATTAGCCTATATAGCACCGTTATGCATAATATGTAATATGCCACGTATTTTGATTTGGTTTTACATATGCTATGGTCTCCCATTAACTCCTACAGAATTTCACCCTACTAATGTTTGCACTCTGTTTTTTAACTGTGTCAGGAATGCACATATCCTACACTGTCCGCATTTCATTATCACATACATTATGAAAAATGTATGTTTAATAAAAAAACATATTGTTTACTTTAACATTTTGACAGGATTTGGCCTGTTCAAAACCATGAAATAGCCAATGAACCATCTGAAAACTCTAGATGCACGCTGATAGGTCCTTGACATTAATGGAATTTAGGCCTACATTAAAATATGTATTACATATATTCTTATCCAGAATAATCCCAAATTGCTGATTACAGACTTTAAGACAGTGGTCGGCAACAGGTGGCCCATGGGCCAAAACTATCCCGCCGACAATAATATCTGACCTGATTATTTTGACAGCAACTGGTTCTTAAATAGATCTGTCATGACAGTAACAGTTACTCACAATCATTCATCTTAAGTCATTTCAAAATAAAAGTTTTTTGCACAATGTTTTATTTTGTGATAAATTGATAGCTTTCAATTTGAAAAGCTTAATTTGTGGTCCCGTCTAATATTATATTATTTGCAAACAGCGATAACTTAATTTCAGATAAAACACACCTGCTTTGAATTCACAATTCTAGATAGGGATGAATGCATAGTTTAGGGCTGGGCGATAGGTCAAATATCTTATCGATAATTGCCTTAAAAAAAAAAAATCGCAATATTCAATAATATCATCTACCTAGGGTCCCACCTCCACCATGCCCCGTCCCCGCCGAGACAACACTGCAGACATGCACCATAAACACACACCATGTTGAGTTTGGTCTTCATTATTGCCACAAAGTTTGGTTTTACTTTTCTTAGTTTGTGCTCAGACTAACAGAAAACATTAGCTTTGCTGTTATTTTATTATTATTTATTTATTTATATTTTTTTTGGTGTTGCTAATAGTCTTTTCTTATTAAATTGGTGTTTGAAATGAATTTTTGACGAGAACTATTAAGGAAAAAATAATATAACCCAATTTTAAGTTCATCATGAAGTTGGACATTGTGGCACTGACTGTATTAATCATAAATGCATGTTTATGTCATATAATAATGTCTTGAATAAAAAATGCCTATTTTCTGAAGTTTCGTTGACACACCTGTAGATATATTTTATGATGGTAAGTTTAATTTCCCTAATTATAACAATTTCAGCGTTGTTTTTAAAGTTGTAGTTAAAAACTCGTTATAGTTTTGTTGCAAATAAATTAAGAATTTATAGTACTATATCTCAGCTTAACTAAACATAATTATATTGTGCAGGGCTCTTGACTAAGTTTTTGCACAGTTGCACTGGTGCGCTTTACTTTTTTCTTAGGTGCACCAGCACAAAAGTTAGGTGCACCCAAAATTTCGACCGCATCGCATTTAACACTGCAGTTTTACAAGTTAACTTTTTTTTTTTTTAAAGCTGTCCATATTGGCAATATTGACTTGTAGCCTAAATGATTAACTAAGATATCTGGTCCAACATGAAGTTCTTTATTTGACGCAAAATTCTACAAGAAAGGTAACTTATTAAAAAATTGTTGGTGCTTAAAGTGCTTCACTGAGCTGAAATTTAACTTAAAACATCTTAATATAAATGAAATAAAAAGAAAATCTAAATTAAGTGTTTTAAGGGCTTCGAACAGAACACTTCATGGCTCACTGTATTATCCATCATTGCAATCTAATGCCCCTCAGATGGCCTTTTGTAGGGCAGTATGGCTCTGTGTATTAAATGCCACTCCATCTGAAAGCATGTGATGTTGATTTGCTACTAATCACAGAACCAGCTTTACTGACGAGATGTGCATGACAATTGCATGTGATTTATCATCAGTGTTTGGAATAATGGCGTTTAAAAGAACCGTGTTAGGTAATGACGTTATTTTTTCAGTAACGGGGTAATCTAACTAATTACTTTTCCCGCTGTTACATCGCCGTTAACGTTACTGAACGTTAAATGTGGTGCGTTACTATGAATTGATTTAATATGCAATCCGAACGCACCCCTGGCTCACACAGCAGGTACATACAATATCCACAATCCGGCAATATAGTCCAATGGTGCGCACATTTGAAAAGATAATAATTTTAAGACATGTTTGTAAAATATTTCGTCATACAGAATAACTTTTCTTTTCATTTTACACTAATTTATGCGATCTGAAGAGCTAAAACAGCTAACAGAGCTAGCGATTACTATCATCTTATTGATTCGCGTCAGCTATGACATCAGTGCAATATCATTAGTTTGTAAAGCTGTCAATCATCTCACGTGAACCACGTGACCAAAAGGATGTCCATCTGCAATGAAGCTGTCTGTGTCATTGCAGTCTGTGTCATTGATAAAATATATGAAAGGCAAAAGTAACAAAAATATTTGATTCCAGCTTGTTAAATGTGAATATGTTCTAGCGAGTTGTGGACAGAACGAGACATTTGAGGACCATTCCTGGGCTTTTGGGGAAACAATGATCCACATTTTTCTGACATATTATAGACCAAACAACTAACCGATTAATTGAGAAAATATTCAACAGATTAATCGACTATTAAATTAATCCCAAATCCCTAATCATTGTGTACAAGTGCATTGCATTGGAATCCCTGGATATAAGCCTCCCTTTCTATTCCTCTTTAAACAAAAATTGTTCTCTCTGTTTTGTCATTTAGTAAACTTTTGTAGCAGAAATGAGTCAAATCAGACAAATCAAAGAGTCTATCAGAGCTGTGTGCATTGAAACATGAGCTGAATTCCTCAGGAAGTCATAAATCAGTTCTAGTGCCACAAGAACCAAGCAAGATAACCAACCAACCAACTTGTTCACACAACAGCTTTCAACATTAACACCAATAGAACAATTATTGACAATTTTAATTCGAAGAAGAGATTGTCAAATTTATTGTTCGTGATTGGAATGCAACGCTGGACATCACATGTAAACCCAGGAGATCAAGTTAAATACTTGCATTGACTTCCCCCCCAGCCAGTGAAACCAGACTGAAATTCCTAAGGGGGAAGGGCTTTAAACCTTTGTCTTCACAGAAAAGTCCTTTGCCAGAGAATGGCAAAGAAACCCTTTTTATACATTATATATGGACCAGAATGAACTCAAAAAAGACTTATGAATGAATCATTCCATTGCTTAACTCCATATTCATTTACGTGTAACCCACACATTTGACTATCATGTATAATCACTTATTGTGTATGTCTTTTGATAACTATAGGATACCTAGTCATGTCTAGTATTCAAATAATCGCATTTTCTTGCTTGATATTGTCCTGACAATCATTTATTTGTAAAATATATCATAATCATGTTATAGGAATCATGTCCAAAATTAGACCCTGTGAGGCAAGAACCACATGCTTGGTAAGATAAACAATGATTTATGATACCCCAGACCCCAGGACCATATCTGATTGGTCAAGGCAACATTTGAGGGGTGGCCAACAAGGAAGTTTAAAAACTTTGGACACGATTAAATCTTGCTTTTAGTTCTAGTCTAGCTGCTGCTATTAGCCATGTCGGCTTTTAGTCTAGCATTGCTTGTGCTATCAGTCATGCCTGCTCTTAGCTTTTAGCTTTGCTACATAGCTTTAGCTTGTAGCATCTAGCCATGCGGCTAGTCATCATGGTTCTTTGAGCGCGGTTCCAGCGTGCCTGCCTGCTGCTACTTATGCCACAATGAGAAGGAACACAACCTAGTCTCGTCAAACTTTATTTCTTTCCTTTTCCGTTTGAGAGTTTCGTGTTCTGAGTTAAGTTTTGTAACGTCCATTCAACTTCAACCAGCGAACACGACTCTGCACTTTCAGCCAACGCCCAGCAACCACGGGCTTCCCAAGACGTCACTTCACTACTGAACTTCAAGCCAATCAGCGACACCGGGATACCCTTTTCAACTGGAGTCCCTTTCACAGCAAACGAAGGCAACGTATTCCCAGATATTTGTTGTGCTGGTGTATCTAATATAATTTTAACCCCATTGAGGAACTCAATGCGAGCGCTAATTACGTGATTGATGGTTGTTCCTGTCTATGCAATTTAACGTATTGCTGTTAACTTGGGATTCCATATTTCCATTCTCTTAAACTCATCTTTCCCTAACTTTCGACCTTCCTGCAACTTGTGTGAATGTGTGTGTGCGTGCGTTTATGTGTTAGATTAGTTTATATGTCTTAGATTTATCTAATAAAGCCTTATTCATATTGAAAAGAGAAGTATCTTGTGTTTTGTGCTTACAAGTTAATGTCTTAAACTGCCGATCTTGTTACTGTGCTAATTGATAGTGTTTTCACTATAGTTTGGATATTAGTATCCAGCGCAGATTTGATGTTAAACGGCTCGTTCACTGAACCGCAGGCGCGTCTCCGTGAACAGCCGTGAAACAGTGATTCTGTTCAAATTCCCTTTAAAATCTTAAATGATTCCCTTTGAGCTAAATTGACCTGTTTCCCTTACATTTATAATGGTGGAGAATGATTGCGGGCAGTTTAATCTAAATTGTGAGCATAAACCAAGTTATTTAATCTTTGATTTTGCTAAAGGAATGAAAGATGAGAAGCATGCGAGACCTGAGTATGTGTGTGTGACGCGTGACGTAAGCAGCGCGCGCCCTCCCGCTTGAATGAAAGGAGCTAGAGGAGACTTTAACTCGAGTCCGTCTCCCCGTTGTTAACAGCAGTAAGTGAACTTAAAAGTAAACATCTGAGAACGTACAATAAGGTAGAAATTGAGCGTGTTCCTCATTTGTGTAATGCCTTGTTTTATAGCTGATTTGATTTCACTGCGTGTTCCAGTGTCTCAAACGCTATCTCAGTCACTGTTTGCTGAACGGAGCTAAACTGTTAGTGTTCAAAAGGGATATAAATCGGTGAATAAAGAATAGTTTTGAGCGGGTTCCTCAATCTATTTATCAAAGTCCCCGTATTCATATTTCATATAGTTTGATTGCCAGTGCGTGTTCCACTGCCGAATCAAATTTGATTCGACTCCCCTAAGTTAACGTTAAACATTAGAGAACAATGTTTGCCCATTTGTATCCGTTCACAAAGTGAGTGCAATCTCGCGTAACACTGCGTGTGTCTGAGAGTAATTTGAATGGGAGTGTTTTAAAAGGTTGATCAAGTAAATTTTAACTGTGTACCAACAGCGAAGGAAAACTTTTATGTTTGTGTCCAGAAAAACTGGCACGGAGAATCAAATTGCTGAGATTGATATAATAACTACAGCAGGAAGCTGCTATTTGATTTAAGATAAATTTAACTCTATACAAACTGAGAGTTTAAGTGCCACATCGCAAAACCAACTGAAAGGCGGTGTTGTTATTTGTACAGTGTTGAAATGAGCCGACATTTCATGTAACATGCTTAACTGTATTTGCAACAATGCAACGATTCATGTGCTAATCCACCAGAATGTGTTTTGGTTGCCATAGTGACGACCGTGACCCGGAAGCCTAACGTACTTCCGGAGCAACTCTGAACTGTGCACGCGCAGCGCACAAACTCTGCGGTGCCGCTAAGCTAACGAAACCATTGCATTTACATTGAAGTCTATACTAAAGCCACTAGCCTCAAAGGTTAGCCGTTAGCATTACCATCCAGTGGTAGAATAATGTGTGTTTGGGCAACGCTGACGTGATTTAACCATTTTAAACATCTTAACTAACACTTGTTAGTCTCTTTCTTCTTATCGCTCTCTTTTCTCACTAGACCACTTATTTTCATTTTACTAGAAAGGGAAATACTGACTCACAATTATTAATTGTCAAATTGAAATTTAATTGAAACATTAAATTTATTTTGAATAATTTAAAATTTCCCTCTCAGATCATTTCATATGATCTTTTATTTCTAGTATTCTCTTTTGGGTCTAATTATTTTAGGAATGAATAAGCCTTGAACTTTGGAAGTTAGAGTAAACTTATTCTTCCTAATTTATTTATTACCCATCTGAATATATACTATTCAGACCTTTACTTATTTGAATGCGTTTTACCCCTCTTCCTGTTTTGGTTATACACTTAACCACTATTGTTTTACGTATTGATTTCCTCTTTTTAATTTCATGTTTGCATATTGTGCCCATTTATTAATTTTTTTTAATTTTCCTATTTCTTACCATTTCTTTTGTGTATCCTAGCCTGGGAACGACAAACCTGAGCCCTGAAAGGAGACATTGTTATCCCTCACTACGAGTTCAAATAAATTAGAAAGACAACTCTCTTTCACTTAAAGTTTATTTTGTTTGATTAGTTGTGCAGCAACTAACACAACGCTCTCCTTGTAGTTGAGATAACCGCTACTGAGACTTACCATCTCCGTCCTCTCTCTCCTTTACTTTCCTCTTCTCTTTTTACATTTGTAGGACATGTAAGAACCATCAATCAATTCTAAGTGAAGTAAATACACAATCGTGCCAAAGACAACGAATCATCCTTATGAATTTGATTGTAATCATCCTCTCATTTGTTCTTCCTAACCTCCCTACATTTGGAAACGCAATCCAAGTTTTAGCATCTCATCCATCGTTGAGATCAATTTAATAGAGATACGTGTTGTGCAACTGTCACCTTCGCTGACTCCCTGGTGAGCGGTCCAAATGAAAGGTGTACGGTGTCAATCCTGTCAGACTAAGAAAAGAGATATCAGAATTATTATTGTATTCTTTTGTCCAAAGCAAGAAATATAATAATATTGTTTTACGTTTTTGATAACATTTAATTGGAAAAAATAATTTTCCTCATTTGAAAAACAGAAATTTTGCTTGTCATTTAAATTTGTTTTTCACCTCTGTCTCTCTTTTCCTCTTCCTCATTAGAGTGACAAAGTCTTCGGATCTCTAGTCTACTTAGACACCCTGAGACCAACACAGTCATCACCACATTTCACTAGTGGTTCACAATCACTGATACAACACTTAGTTGTCCCACCACACATAGGCTTTTACTCCACACAGATCTGTGTCAGTCTCTCTTCTCCCCTGCGCGCCAACATGCCGCAGACTGCAGACCCCATTTCCCATGGGGAAGATGTGAACATTTGGCTGAGAGGCATAACAGACAGCCTCACTCCAAAGACATTTGAACTGTTATTATTTTTAATAATAATCCTAATCCTGAGAAGATTCCTGACACAATATTCAAGCCAGAACAACAACCACGAGGAGCTAGTCAAGATCACGAGCTCACTAAGCTATGCCTTCACAACCCAGCTGAAACTGAGCGACAAGCACATCACCCACCTTCAAGAGGAGCTGACACGTGCTCAACGTCGCATAGACAAGCTGGAAGTGAAAGTTCAAAATCAACTCAAAGCACCCAGCGAGAGGGAGCAGGATACAACAGAACAAGTTATGAAGCTCCTAGCAGCCCTGGCAGCAGCTCAGCTCGACCAGCAACATGCAACGGCTGCTCAGGAAGACCTGGTAAACAGACTCCAGTATGCCGAACAGCTACTAGAGAAAGCCAAGATAGACATCAGAAACAAGAATTCTGAAAATAGTGCTTTGAAAGACCACCTTGAAAGGTACAGAACTGAAACGGACAATCTGACCCAACAACTAGACGATACCAACGATGAGCTCTACATGGTCAGAAAAGAACTCCAAAATGCTTACAAGCACAAACTAGAGCCAAGTAAAGAGAAACCTCTCTTAGCCTCATCACTGCTGAGCAGAGCAGAGTCCCACGTCCAAGAACTGGCATATGATAAAAGGAGCGAAGGGCCACAACCCAAAACCTCACCTGCCTTCACCACACAACCCTTTCCTGCCAACGAAAGAAAACCTCCCGTCTAAGGCCTTGAAGCTGCACACGGGATGACAATCAAAGACCTCAACAAGCTGTCTAAAAACATCAGCAGGTTCAACCCGAACTCCACAGAGAGCCCCGACATCCAAGCTTACCTGCGAGATATCGAATTTCACCTGGAAGTGAGACCTCATGTGACTGACAGAGACTGGTTATACCTCCTTAGAGCCACGTCCAGTCCCGAGGTACGAAACTTTCTAGATCGACAGCCCAGTCAAACCAAGTCAAACTACCAGCGACTTCGTGAGGTCCTGATTAAAGAGTTTACAGACCCAGAGTCTGAACACGGACTGTTAACTGCCTTGGAAACCAAACAAGGTCGTCAAGAGACTCCACAAGCTTACTACAACCGACTCCGACAAGCCTACTTTGGTGCACACAACAACTCTGACCTTGAAGAGGATGTGAACTTCAAAAGCCTCTTCCTAAGAAATCTGCACCCTGGAGTCAGTCACCATCTAGGTGTCATGGCCTGTCCGAACTCCATGACCATCCAACAGTTGCGTGACCTAACACAGAAGGCCTATAACAAGCAGAAGTTGGCCTCAAAGAAAGGTAACAAAACATCCACACTCTTGAACTCTGTCAACAAAGACTCAAGCCTTGCACTGGATGACACCCAGTGGCATCACAACACCAGAGTCTTCCATCAAGAGCACAGAGAACGTGACGCCCATATCCACGACCGCTTTCAGCCCAACTGCTGGAAAAATCCATGGGACCAGCCACGCTTCTCAAGAAACCAAAAGGATAACATCTGGAAACCTAACCAGATATCCAAAGGTAATCAGCTGACTCATCCAAGAGCAACTCGTGTGGGTAAGCGACAACAAAACCCACCTCAGCACCACTCAGACATGCACAGTGCTGAGTATGCACAAGAACATAACCGCTTACCATTAGAAGACACGGAACAAGTCATGGAACAACTAAGAGAGTTCCTTCAAGACAATTTACATGCATATGACCACAAAGTTGAGTCATGCTCGCTGTGACCAGCGACAGAACGGAAGGCCGGTGATCACCTGGTGCACCACATCAGAGATGACAAGCACCTGTTCAACAACAACCCAGAATGAACAAGTCTTTCACGGCCAACTGTTGATGAAAAATCTGAGGTACTAAAGGACATCACCTCAGTCACTAACAAACTGTCAAATGAACTCCAACTCCAAGTTCCAAATTCCCTGTCTGTGCAACAGCAACCACCAGAGCACAGAAGGTCAGAAAGTCTGCTACAGCCAGAAGGCATCACAAGAAGAATGCAACATAGGAGACAAGTTTTGCAACTCAGCTTCACACAGCCATGCCAAACTGCCTCCGACTGTCTGCTAAAGAACTTCCTGCCTTGCTGGACTGACCCCTCATTAGACCATGGACACGCCCTCATCCAAGCCAAGGATGCTGAGAGCCAGTCTTAAGTGACATGCTAGAAAAAGGGGGAGACAACACAGACTTGAACAGATCTGACCACACATGCACTACACCAGTAATACACAACATTACCTACACCCAGAGGTAAACACATCTACTGATAACACAGTCAACAAACATATTCTTCCCACAGGTAGAATATCCAACTTTTAGCGTAACAAAGTTACACATACCCACCATGAAGAAACGTGCAGCCATCCTCACAATAGGTAGAACACCTGACACTAAGTTAAGGTTCACGACACACTAGCTGCACCTGACATCCTAGCTCAATAGTAGTTGTAACACATGCTAGGAAAACCCACAGCAGCCTTGTTTTGTTTTGTTCTTCTTTTACCTATCCTTCTCCTTCCCCTCTTTCCTGAGTAGGTGAAACGCCTAGACACCCTGCGAGGGTCGAAGGTCTGATATTAGGATTGACTCGCAACACCTAATATCCGCCAGCCACTCTAAACTGAATGGAAGCCAGAGAGCTCCATGCATGATAGGTCAATTCATTGAATTGAAAATGAAATTACTAGAAAACTAATGGTAAACATGTAAAGTAAGACAACCTAGAAGAACCAAACAAAGTTAACCACAAATTTGATTGATGAATCAAAATAAAAACAATTTCCAAGACGATCTAAACTATCCTCAATGTGCTAAACTACATTGACTAATTGAACTTAACCACGTGTACCTAAATAGCCTGATGCCTGCACCAGTACAGTAACTGTCATGGAGGTGTTGTCTTGCTGTTTGCTGTGTTTGTCTGCTTCTTCTGCCTTTGTTTCTCCAGCGATCGACGATGTCTTCACCTAAACACCTCGCCGATCGAAAGGGGGATATATGTAGCAGAAATGAGTCAAATCAGACAAATCAAAGAGTCTATCAGAGCTGTGTGCATTGAAACATGAGCTGAATTCCTCAGGAAGTCATAAATCAGTTCTAGTGCCACAAGAACCAAGCAAGATAACCAACCAACCAACTTGTTCACACAACAGCTTTCAACATTAACACCAATAGAACAATTATTGACAATTTTAATTCGAAGAAGAGATTGTCAAATTTATTGTTCGTGATTGGAATGCAACGCTGGACATCACATGTAAACCCAGGAGATCAAGTTAAATACTTGCATTGACTTCCCCCCCAGCCAGTGAAACCAGACTGAAATTCCTAAGGGGGAAGGGCTTTAAACCTTTGTCTTCACAGAAAAGTCCTTTGCCAGAGAATGGCAAAGAAACCCTTTTTATACATTATATATGGACCAGAATGAACTCAAAAAAGACTTATGAATGAATCATTCCATTGCTTAACTCCATATTCATTTACGTGTAACCCACACATTTGACTATCATGTATAATCACTTATTGTGTATGTCTTTTGATAACTATAGGATACCTAGTCATGTCTAGTATTCAAATAATCGCATTTTCTTGCTTGATATTGTCCTGACAATCATTTATTTGTAAAATATATCATAATCATGGTATAGGAATCATGTCCAAAATTAGACCCTGTGAGGCAAGAACCACATGCTTGGTAAGATAAACAATGATTTATGATACCCCAGACCCCAGGACCATATCTGATTGGTCAAGGCAACATTTGAGGGGTGGCCAACAAGGAAGTTTAAAAACTTTGGACACGATTAAATCTTGCTTTTAGTTCTAGTCTAGCTGCTGCTATTAGCCATGTCGGCTTTTAGTCTAGCATTGCTTGTGCTATCAGTCATGCCTGCTCTTAGCTTTTAGCTTTGCTACCTAGCTTTAGCTTGTAGCATCTAGCCATGTGGCTAGTCATCATGGTTCTTTGAGCGCGGTTCCAGCGTGCCTGCCTGCTGCTACTTATGCCACAATGAGAAGGAACACAACCTAGTCTCGTCAAACTTTATTTCTTTTCTTTTCCGTTTGAGAGTTTCGTGTTCTGAGTTAAGTTTTGTAACGTCCATTCAACTTCAACCAGCGAACACGACTCTGCACTTTCAGCCAACGCCCAGCAACCACGGGCTTCCCAAGACGTCACTTCACTACTGAACTTCAAGCCAATCAGCGACACCGGGATACCCTTTTCAACTGGAGTCCCTTTCACAGCAAACGAAGGCAACGTATTCCCAGATATTTGTTGTGCTGGTGTATCTAATATAATTTTAACCCCATTGAGGAACTCAATGCGAGCGCTAATTACGTGATTGATGGTTGTTCCTGTCTATGCAATTTAACGTATTGCTGTTAACTTGGGATTCCATATTTCCATTCTCTTAAACTCATCTTTCCCTAACTTTCGACCTTCCTGCAACTTGTGTGAATGTGTGTGTGCGTGCGTTTATGTGTTAGATTAGTTTATATGTCTTAGATTTATCTAATAAAGTCTTATTCATATTGAAAAGAGAAGTATCTTGTGTTTTGTGCTTACAAGTTAATGTCTTAAACTGCCGATCTTGTTACTGTGCTAATTGATAGTGTTTTCACTATAGTTTGGATATTAGTATCCAGCGCAGATTTGATGTTAAACGGCTCGTTCACTGAACCGTAGGCGCGTCTCCGTGAACAGCCGTGAAACAGTGATTCTGTTCAAATTCCCTTTAAAATCTTAAATGATTCCCTTTGAGCTAAATTGACCTGTTTCCCTTACACTTTATAGATTTCAACCTTATTATTTCTTCTTGAGTCTCTTTAACAAGAACTTAGATTAATGTATGAATTGAATAGTGATTGTGTGACCTATATGAGGGAAAAACCAGTGATACCCTTGGTAGTAATATCAAATGATAACCTATATTGATGTCATCAGGATACACATACACCGGTAGGCAGTGGCCCACCTTACCGTGACCACGATGTGGTCACCCAGAATTTATAGTTTACCCACCTCTTTTTTTACCACTACACCTCTGGGAACAAGTAGTGAGTAAATATAACTAATTACTTTTTTAAAGTAACGTTCCCAACAGTGTTTATCATGCAGTCCTAACATGATCCACTATGGTTATATGTATGCTATTCTGCCAGTATGACAGTAAAAGAACAGCTTGAAAAGTGGCCTCATTATTCTGGTCTTTAAACAGTGCACCTCATTATCTTGTCTTCTTGAGCTCTCCTATCTCTCTTAAAATGAGGAGACATTCAGACAGGTGTAATTACTACAGGAACCATCTCTGTAACTCTTCAGAGACCCATTCCACAGCACATCATGTACTAGCTATCCACCTAAATGCACATGATAGACATAATAGGTGTAGAGCCTGTGTTTGGACAGTTCTGTGATGGGTAAAATGTCCATGGTTCACATGGTTATTAATCTGTATGTAGCACAGATGAGACAGTGGTGTGGTAAAGTAGCTTTTGAATAAGCAATGCAATAATATAGATATTTTAGCTGATTTATCTTTGGTTCTGTTATAGTTATAGCCCTCTACTCAGTTTCTCTAAGAATGATTAGTGGCAGTTGGAAGAAACCTGATCTGAATTCAAACTCCTTTTCATTGTGATACTGTAATGTGAGTCTCAAAAATATACTGACATCTTGCACCAATCTAATATCCCAACATGTGCCTTTGTTCTATTATAAAGCCAATCTCACCTACTTTTTTCTATTCTTTTCTAAGTGTTCTGGTTTCAAGAGACAAAAACTTGCTTAACAAAAAAAGTACATTTGAGGGTGGACACACAACCATTGTTAATGAACAGGTTCTCACATAGGACTACAGCTGAGTCTGCCTTATGAGTCTGCCTTTACTGCAAAATGTCATAATTAGTCAAAACACAGTGATAATGCATTTTCTCAAGTTTCTCTTCAATAAAGATGCTTTTTACACAGATTAAAAAAAGCTGCTGCTAAACCTTTTTAATATGTTTGTACTGTTTACAAAAGAATGACTTTTGCTTTCAGATTTGAGATAAACTCGCAAATGGCAGTATTACTATGAACATAAACTGCTACTGTTTTCAGCCTGCATTTTATTGACGCATCACAATTTTATATTTAATCTACTAATTAAAATATGATTAATTTAGTAGATAACTGATATTTATACATTTTGATACAAACATCTTGTTCATAAATATATAAAATAATCTAATAATTAAAAATAATGTGGCATAACACACATCAGCATTCTCTATTTTAACAATACAAAACACAGTAGGCACTGTTGCTTCCATAAGCAATGGCTTTCCATCATTTTACATTTAACATGCCATTCACACATCAGGACCAGTAAACTCTGTGATGTTAGTCATCAGAAAAGACTTTTCACTTTTCACTATACTTTTTTTTCAGACTTCTGAGTGACAGCCTTTAGGGACAAATCACGAAGAATGTGCTTATGCTGAAAGCCCATGTACAAGATGAAAAAAAAAAGCAGCGAGAAATGGTAAACAGTGAAAGTTGTTTGTCTGGGATGTTTACATAAAAAATATTAAAGAGCAGCACATATTAAACACAAATGTGTTGTGTGCAATCAAGTTCTTCATGTAAACAGCACAGAGTAATCACATCATCTTTATAGTTGGCCCAGGCCTCTTACTTCAGCACGTCCAGACCTCATGCGTGCTAGTACGAGTAATCTAGCAGTACCAGTAATCCCAGAAAAACTGCCAAATGATTTACCAAGTATTTTTCCAAAGGCCTTGTTCACACATGCCCAAACGGTAATTCTCTGGAAAAATGTAACAATGATTTAAAGAAACCTAAGAGATTTCTAGATAAATCAGATCTTGTGATATGAAAAAAAACAGCATCCTCTACAAAACATATGACATATTTGTGAATGGAGAGTCTTGGGTTACATAACACTGACATTTGCTGTAGGAAGTCAACTTCTTGGATATAAACAGACATGTTCAAGGCACAAAAAGAAGCTAATCTATGGCTAACACTGAAAGAGGAAAGTAGAAACAGTGTGGGAAGAATGTGTAGAAAAAAAGTATTTAAGAAAATGGCAGAAAAGCATCCTGATTTATACACACTATGCTCGTGGAAAGCCTTTGCTTAAATCTTACCAATGCAAGCATTTGTGCAACACTTGTTTGATGTATCTGCAGCATGTCAGTGCGGAATTCACTGGAGAATGGACGGTTGCCCAAACACAGAGAAGTTGTATGGTTTTTCTGTTTTTGTATTTATGTGCGCCCTAAGCATGTGTAAGCTGTAGTTTTCTCTCTGGTGATCTAATCACTTATGTAAGACTTGGTATGTTTTTGTGTGTTTGTATGAGTGCATGATGCTAAGTTTGTCTGACCATTTTTGAAATCTGTTTAAATAAAATTAAGTAAAAGTGGATATACGTTTGTGTCTTTAAAGTGCATTTATCACACACCTGCAAATAAATTCCAGTAGCATTATGGCATTATGATAATATTTTCTTACGTTGCTTCCACATCATCAGGTGCACTAAGCAATATTTAAAAAACGCACTGACTACAGTGTCAGACCGAGTCCCACACTCGCTGCCAATCAGATTTTAGGGGCGTGTCTAGTAATGAAAGGGAGAAGACAGCACTCATTGAGTGAACAGGATGGATATCAACAGATTAGCTACAGATAGTGAGAAAAGGCAGATAAAACATAGGAACATTTCTGAGGAACAAAACATTAATAAAAATAGTTACGATCAGGCAAGAGGTAAGGACCCACATAAATACTGGAGCAGCTTTCCAACGCTGGAGAGAACTCAAGGATCAGGAAAGCCTGGAATAGAATGCAGCTGGGGGTGTTTGTTTTGCTGCTTTCAAATATCAACATTATTTGGCAAAATTCACTTAGTGCACCTTTAAGTTATTTTGAAGTAACAAAATGTAATAATCTTAAAGTGATTTTACATGGTTACCATACAGGATTTAATTTATTCAATTTTATGCTTTTTGTTACATCGCTTAACTATAAAATTAGCTAGCTAGCTACAAACTGTTCATGAGCAATGTTATACAATGTTATACAATGTTATACACTGTGTTACCATTCCAATGGTACTTTTCTGAGCTTCTCTAGTTGTTTGCTATTGTATGTATTCATGTGAATATTCAGTTAATATCAATCTAATAGACACCACCTGTGCTATCCATCTGTCTAATACATTGGTATTTATGTCCAAAATAAAGGGCCAAATTTAGAGGAACCAGGCACAGCCTGTTCCCCTCTCTTAACTGAAGTATCTTCAAGTAGCCATTAATTTATATTCTTGCTGCTGGATCACTATGAAGTGCCTGTATATGTTTGAAAAGTAATCTAAAAGACACCAAATAGGGTTGGGCGATGTGTACCAAAGCGTGAATCTTAATGCAGAAAGGCACGGAAAACAAATAACAAGTTCTACAGAGCAGTGTTCATTTGGACAGCAAATTATTTTTTTTTTGTCAAGAGCAGTGCCTGATTTTCTGTCTTTCTCTTGTTGTTTGGTTAACAAATTAAACTTCTGTTTAAAATCTGTTTTCTTAATTATTTAAGTCTTAAAATATTTAGCTTTTTTTTCATGAAAACAAATTGTTATTTATATTTTATGCATATTATTTATATAGGCTATACATTTTCCTTAAAGCATCCCATTTTGTCCATGCAGAAACTTGAATGATTGTTGTTGTGGCATCACCATTTAGTGACATCATTGAATGCTCTTGGAAAACATCAGTGTCAGTCACAGCACCTTTTAATTTTTGGTTTGAATCCAGTGATGATTTATTTACAAATTATAAGCTCTGATTATGACAAGTGTAGTATAAAAGCTTTGTTTATTAGAGGAATAATAGGTTAGCTGAAAAAAAAGTTACATCGATCATGCTTTGGATGCCGTTTGAGACCATATAGCCTACATTTATGCGGCCTTGTTCTGGTTGGCCATTTGGTCACGAATATCCACAAATTCAGTTCCACAAAGTTTCTTTTCCTAAATCATCACCATCTAACCCTCAAATTTTGCTGTTTATTATCACATAATCACAGTTTTCGCACCTCTTACTGTGGAAAATGTAGGAAGAGAAATTTATTTCTTCGATTTATTAATTTATTCCCTTATTTCTGTTAAATCATGGGTTATTTAAGGAACCATATTAAAGAAACATGGAGGTTTTGCGCACAAGCCGCACACAGCCCAACATTAAATCGGTTAATCGACCATCAGTAGCTTTAATCGATTTCATCTTTTATCGACAATTAAGCGATCATCAATTAATCGTTGACATCCCTACTCTGTAGTATAACGTCCCTGTGGTTGCGAATCTCGAAAGTGAAAGTATAATGAAAGTTTCAGTTCAGACATAGCAAGTAAAATGGAAATATTTGAGCACCCCTGCATATTCCATCATGTTTTCAGAGTTATCTGGTTTCATGTCTGCCTTTAAACTCCTCTAAACATCACAAGAAAGTGAACCATTATTTAAAAATGCTAGTCAAACAGCCTCTTCTGGTCTAAGTGGGTGGTTAATTTCCAAAATTGGCAAATAAGAGGACCACAGTTCATGTTTATCATCAAATGTCTGGCTTTGCAACACTACCAGCTCCTTGACTTAGGGAACCTCTTGCACAAGTACACAAAAGGTTTCAAATTTCAGCATCCATCCTCCTAGCATTTACATAGTTATTTACAATGTGATGCATAATATGTATTTTAAGCCTGACATTATCTACTGTTTTCCACAAATGTTTAAATCTGGCTGCTGGCATCAGTATCAAATAACCTTTTCGCCATAACAGCTGTGTACTATCAATATTCTACATCTAACAAGGACTCTGAATAATATATCAGGTAAAGTACAGGTCAAATCTATATTGGTCATTCAATTTAAGACAGATTCATTGTTATAGTCAACCCAAATATGTCAGTTAAAACAGCTTGCACACATTTTTTATAAGTAATGATACATTTACCTGAGGAAAGCCATTCAATACCCATAATTTGATAGTTAGCAAAAACAAATAACTATGGAGAGCAGCAATTTTCTCAGTAATTGTATTGCACAGGAAAGTGTTTTTTTTTAATACTTAACCTGTTTAGTGATGTCTGTCTAATTTTATATTTAAATATATATATAAAGCTTATGTTTGTAAAATGGCACTGTTTTTTAAATATCTGAATTCTAGTGAAACTGGCAATATCTTATGGTTGCTCTTAAAGGCTGAAGAATTCTAAATGAACGGTTTTTATTTTGACATAAAAATACAACAAACAATATTGTTTAAATGTAGAGTGTCAATTTTGCATGCAAAACTCTCTCACTCTCAGCAAAGCACTTTCACACTAGAGTTTACGGTACATCAAATACAGGTAGGTGCACTGCGCATCCATTGAGATGAATAGACAAATAGCACAGATTGTTTGAAGGCGAGTGAAACTCTGAAGCGCTCAGAGTGTTTGGCAACTAAAAATATATCTGTGCGAAACTTAAACTTAGCTTTCAAATCATACACTGGCAAGGAAAGTCTAAGAATTTATTAGCCAATGGCTAATGTTAGACATCATTTAGTTGTTTGAAAACTTACTCTCATTGTAAAGGGTTGAATAGAAACAAACTGAAATCAGAATCCAGTCAAGACCATGTGCATCAGAATCTACTGATTTGTGAAATATGTGTCAATACCCAGAGCTATTAAGAAAAATATGACACTTTGGTGACCATACAGTAGACTGGTGGACAGTATTCCTCTGTTCTCATACTGTAAACGTGCATGCTCAGAAAAAGGGAACATATAACAGCCATAAAGAGATTGTGGAGTGTGGTTAGGGCTGTGCGATTAATCGAAATCAAATCACAATTTTGAGACATTGCGGTTTTCCAGTCACAAAGCCTGCAATGTGGGCGTGATATTACTCTCTTCCTGAGCACATGCATGGCTGAAGACCTTGAGTGGCAGCCTTACAAAGTGAGCGCACCTCCATTCTCCCCAATCAGCACTGCTCTAGCCAACTGCATAAAGACCCACCATTAAACAAACAAACAAACAGAAGGTTGGAGAGAGAGTGTGTGATTATGGCATCTACTGGGTCAGATCGATAGTTAGGCAAATTAATACCGAAGAAAAACATATAATATGCGATTACTTCGGCTTTGAAATGAAAGACACCAAACAAAAAAGGTAACATTAATTTGCCAGAGCTGTGTCACAAGAACACATATCAAGAGCTACATTAAATGTTCCGCTTTCAGTACTGGAGAATAAAATATATATTCTAAGATGTTTTTATTAGTACATGAACGTTATACTGCACATTTTACCTCCCCAACAGATTGCAAGTTTGAGTCTCGGGCAGGCATTTTAGGTGGGGGAGAGAATGTACAGCGCTCTCTCTACCCTCAACACCATGAGTGAGGTGCCCTTGAGCAAGGGACCGAACCCCCAACTGCTCCCTGGGCTCCGCAGCATAAATGGCTGCCCACTGCTTCTGGTGTTTGTGGTGTGTCCACTGCTGTGTGTGTGCGCAATTTGGACACTTGGTTGTATGTCATGTCACTTTCACTTTTGCTATTCCCAATTCAGAAGACCACACACTCAACCTGTGTCTCTGAATGCTTGTCATACTCACTCCTCAGCCTGTCTCGTAAGCCTGGCTCCACACCACAAGTCTCCACTAGCGTATCTGGCAATATGGACGTGTAAATTCAGTCTAACTGCTTTTCTAATTTAACTTGGATGAAATTAAACATTCAGCACATTTTCCACTTGTTCTTAAGATCCCAAATAATTGATTAAAGTAATACAGTAATACAGATATATATATATATATATATATTTGAATTGGAGAACACACTGTAGGTTTTGCAATTGCTTCTGATTTTGGAGGGAGTAGCCTTTTAAAGATCAACTTTATAAAATAGCATCAATATGTTGTGGATGGCCAATTCTTTATGTTATGTAGCTCTTGTTTAATGGGATTATTCTCTTAACAAAGCTTTGTAATCTCCTCTAGAATCCTGAATTATCTTGGCCAATCTCCAAGTCAGTTTACTGATGACCACTTCAGCTTTTGATCCTAGCTGTCATTCTTGGAATTTCTCTATGCATGGTTTCTCTAGTCTCCACTGCTTTCCCAACATCAATTCTTAAAGATCCCATTTAATGAAACTATGACCATGTCAAAATACTCCAGACTAGGGAGCACCTTTCACTTATACAAATGTTCTGAACATGTTATTCATGGCAGGAAAAAAGGGTTATAAATTACTCTAGAAATTACTATGCTAGTACAGCATTAATAATTGATCTAACAACTAAAATGGCTGAATTATAAATTTGGAATTTTATTTTACTCTTTGCTGTCAGTCCAGTGGTTTTCACTTGATGAAATGGAACCGAATTAAAGAACTAGGAATTGATTTTATTTTTTAATTACCACTGAGAGTTAAGACAAAACAAGCACACATGATACCGCAACAATGCATATATTCACTTGGGTAGAGACATGTGCATTTAGACTGTCAAAGCCCAAGCAGGATTACTGAAATCAAAGGAGCTTAATGCTATTTATTTTAACACAATACTGCATCAGTCTTTATGGCCTACTACCTTTGCAAAAGAGAAAAAAAAGAGGGAGAGATTGATTTAGAATCACCATGCCAATAAATCCCTGTGGTGAGAGTTCTCCAACTAGAGATCCTTTAACATTAAGAGTACAAACCCAGAGTCAAGAAGAGGGAATCCCGGAGGTGACCTTCAGTGGATGATGAAAATTAAATGGGCTTCTCTTGCTATCCATCTCCATCTCTAACACACATTTAAACTTTGCACAGACACACATTCTCACATATCATTCCCTATATATATATATATATATATATATATATATATATATATATATATATATATATATATATATTGTAATAATAAAATCTTCCTAATCATTGGGAAGAAGGAGGCGGGAACCAGCGCACAATCCAAAATGACACTTTAATAGTTCAAAATAAACCCAAAACTGTGCACCAGCCCCTCACGGACGACTGGTGCGCTCAAATAAAAACCAAAACATAAAATAAGGCCCAGGCCTGGTCCTCTCTCGTCCTTCACTATCGTCGCTCCAGTTTTATATCCTTCCATCTCCTACGTGGGACTTATATATATATATATATATATATAAAACATACTGATTGGAAAAGATATATATGTACGCACACAATGTGAGGTTTTAACCGTGCGATTTTATGCTAGTTATGCCATTTCAATGTTTGTATCACTTCGCTTGCAGGATTTCTCAGTGCGCATCATGGTGGTGAAGCAAACTCACTATAATTTCACAAATACTGTTGATTTAGCAAAGAATATATATATATTCTATATATATATATATATATATATATATATATATATTCGGGATGCCGAAATTAATCATTTCTTTGATACATTGCGATGCAAACGAGGACAATTCAGTATCAGTTCAGTAATAGACCATAACTGATTATAACATAATGATGCTTTTCTGATGTCATTTGTCTCACATACGTGCTTTGTCCCGGTAGCATACATTAGGCACATTTGGCTTGAAGCTCAACTGAGCTGAATGATTAGTGTATGACATCAAGTACCGTGATGGGGAAGTCGTGGCCTAATGGTTAGAGAGTCGGACTCCCAATAGAAGGGTTGTGAGTTCTAGTCTCGGGCCGGATGGAATTGTGGGTGGGGGGAGTGCATGAACAGCTCTCTCTCCACCTTCAATACCACGACTTAGGTGCCCTTGAGCAAGGCACTGAACCCCCAACTACTCCCCGGGTGCCGCAGCATAAATGGCTGCCCACTGCTCTGGGTGTGTGCTCACAGTGTGTGTGTGTGTGTGTTCACTGCTCTGTGTGTGTGCATTTCGGATGGGTTAAATGCAGAGCACAAATTCTGAGTATGGGTCACCATACTTGGCTGAATATCACGTAACTTTTCGTGAGTGATAAGAGAGCAGACGGATCCTATGCTTTCGTGGTAGATTTCATACAATCATCATGCGAGGTTGCACTTCAAATTGAATGTGCCTAATGGTGGAGGGAGGCGAGACGTAAGCATGAGTAATTAAAAATGCTCCAACTACTTTAAAAGCCGACATCTGGTCACATTGCTGTTTTCATGAACAATCTGAGCATGACCTGGAGAATAAAAACGCTGCGTGTAAATCATGTCATGCACAATGAAATATTTAGGGGGTAGGTATGGGCAAACGAAGCCTCGTGAAGCACTGAGGCTTTCCTCTGATTGTTTCGGGAAAAGATTGAGGATGCAGTGCATCATAAATGCATTGTAATGCATCTGGATATCGAATTGAACTGAATCAATGAAATGATAATCGTAACCAAACCATGAGACCAGTGTAGGTTCAAACCCCTAATATATGTATATATATACACACACACAGACACACACACACACACACACAGACCATTAGAAGGTGAAAAGATAAGTCAATAGTAAAGACTTTTATATTGAAAGGGACTGAAACAAAGTTGTAAACAAGGACATTATTTTTTAACAATACATTGTAAGACACAACCAAAAAATGCAATGACCAGCATTTACCTCAAAACCATCTTAACCACTTAAACAGATACTACGACAAAGGCATTGTTTTCCTCGGAGGACATTCAAACAGTTTGTTATTTTGAATATGAGATTGACCTGAATAATAAATGTTTTATAGATGCAGGTAATCACACTCACTCAGTAAATTTTTCTCTCATGATAATTTACTCTTTTCAATGATTTTAGCATACAGCTTCTTGCATATAGCTTTGTAGTATTTTACATAAGCTAAAACTTTTACAAATAATGGCTTCAATAAAGCAACTCGGTGTTCTTTCGTTACTAGTTCTATAGTGATGTTTTTGAATTAGTAACAGAAGCTTGATATTCCAGTTGATTAGAGAGTGGAGATGTGAGGAGTGTGTGCAGAAAAGCAGTGTCTATTTTGTCCACAACTAGAACAAACTACAGCAGGTAAGCTGTCAGCTGAGTGGAGATTAACAATATATTGTTCACAATTTGTTTATAATTGATACGGCAAATTGATAATTTATTATCAATATCTTTAGTCTTTTTGCAGTGTTCTGTTAATGCGTTAATCTTTTATTGTGGCCAGCCTAAGGCACACCTGTGCAATAATCATGCTGTCTTATCACATCTTGATATGACACACCTGTGAAGTGGATGGATTATCTCAGCAAAGGAGAATTGCTCGCTAACACAGATTTAGACAGATTTGTGAACAATATTTGAGAGAAATGGGCCTTTTGTGTACATAGAACAAGTCTTTGTTCTTTGAGTTCAGCACATGAAAAATGGGGGCAAAAACAAAAGTGCTGCATTTATAATTTTGTTCAGTGTATATGACAGGATTCCATGTAAAACTTATTTCCTATTAAAAGGTTTTCCCTGGGGTTCCTGTGATGTAATGGCTTCAATGTCAGAAAAGCATACAATTTTTTTCTTGTAAAAAATAAATAAATGAAATAGTTCAACAGAGCATTACAAAAAAAATAAAATAACACAAATTAGCAAATGGTGTCCAGTTAAAGTTATGTTCTGGCCAAAGTGTAACACTTTGAGAGATTTTTACACGAGTCCTCTTTAAAAGAGGTGACTTTAGAAACCTTTTAATTGACCCAAAACTGAAAGAGTCTAGTTGTCTTTGCATTTACATTTCACATACCTGAAAGTGGAGTTATAACATTAAGGTAAAATTTTTTTTTATATATATGTGTGTGTGTGTGTGTATGTATATATGACGATTGTATATTATTATTATTGTTTTTTTATTTTTTTATTGTAATTGTTCATTTTGGTGTTGTTGGGTTTTTTTGGAAGAAAATTTTACATCCAAGTACACCACTCCAACATTTTCTCATACATGTCGACCTTCAGCTTCTACTGTTATATTCTCTGTACACTTCTTAGTGCCCCTCACAGTAACCAAGTGAGGGGTCTCACTTATACACAAAGGACTGCTTTTTCCATTCACCTGACAGTCTATTAAAGACTCAGTATGAGTCAATACTGGGACGCCAAAGCCATCCCACGCTTGCATTCAGCAAACAGCTGCCTCTGAAAGCTCAGCGGGACATAAAACGCAAGGCTTCCATAACACCCCTGGCTTATTATGGTATTGACAGATTGACCCGTGGAGGTCAAAAGAAATAAGAAATGGGCCTGCTCTACAGTGGGTAGCAAGTGATGTCACGAGCTTCTGAAGGTATCTACTACAAGAGATTTCTTTTTAAAAAACATTAAGCCAATTAAAGCAAAGCTACAGTCAAAAGACTATTGTTAATCATGATAAAATAAAAAACAAAAAATGATCAAATGTTACTGTTTTTTTACATAATAAAGATAAACAGCACAAGACCGCCTGCACAGACACAGATCAACAAATGCTTCTTCATCATGGTCCCTTTGGCCCAGCCACTGATCCTTTAGTTAAGGACAGGAGAAGGAGTCACGGGAAGCACAACAGGATCACTGAACTAAGAATAACATTAGGATCCTTTGGATTCATTAGGATTGTCTCAGTAGAGCATTATTTGTTTGTTCGGGTAAATTTCACTATTCGACTATTAGATTTACCCAATTCGACACAGGCTTTGCAAACAAACTTCTACAGAAAAATATAGACTCAAGTACAAAAGTGATGCAGAGATGATATTTGTTGCAGGTTAAACCTGGAAACAAGTTAGCATTTCTAGCATTTTCATGAAGTCAATGGGTTTTTTAGTTCTGAAATAAGTTTTGTAGTTAATACAAGCTCAAAATATATATTCACATTTATTCTATAACAAAATATACATCAGTAATACTTCCAGGCTGTCCTACAAAAATATGTAATCACTGCGGCATTTAATGTATGAAATACTGATCAAAAACTATCCCTTTATAAACAGTGGAGCTGTCAATCACACAGCAAGTTTATCACTGACAGAGAGTTCTGCACTTAAAATCAATGACACTGCAAAATGTCTACACTGCATAATGAGTATATTATTTAAATTTACATTATGTCTGCAAGGTTATGATGAAAGCATTCATGAGAGTGCAGAAATCGTGAGGTCACTGCATTTGTTTGCTCGACAGATAAGGCTTTGATGGGCTACAATGACCAGCGCTGCCATGGGAGTAGATCTAAATGTAATGTTATAATCAGCACATTTAAGGATTAGTTCATCTCAGCTGCTATGATAGTACAGACGTAGTAAATGAGTTAAATTAGTTATTTAATACTTATTTCATATGCAGTAATACTACCCAATCATAGCAGTGGATGATTACTTTGGTGTCCTAAAGAAGACCCGTCCATTTAAACAGTGTTCAAATTAGATGGCTAAAATCAGGGTAGAAATTTCCTTTTATTTTCTAAATTATTAATATCTAAATAAAATTTACAATCAAAATTTATGTAAAAATCATAAGTGCACCTCAGGACACATTGTACAATGTAAAATGTCGTTAATGACCCATTAAATACTTAGGGTTAGGGGTTGGTTCAGCTTAAGCCTAAATATGATAAGTAGCAATAGTGATGCAGTAAAGTTACTGATATACTGATAGTTCTATGTAATTAATGCTTTGGGGCCAAGAACAGCTGTGGTTTTGTACATGTAACTGTGGTTACAATAAAACCACAATAAAACCCTCAATGGAACTATGCTGAACATTACAACATGCAATAATATATTTAGTTAAAGCTACAGATGTAGTAAGAGTTCAACATCATACTCAACTGAACCAGTTGTGTTCATTTCAGCATATGATCTAGGCCTACTCAGCAGAATGAGCTCACCTCTGGCAGACAGCTTTTTGGTGTTGATGATTTTGGCAGCATATTCCTGACCAGTAGAGATTTTCATACATCTTCTCACCACAGAAAAGGCTCCTCTGGAAATCAAAAAGAAAGTTATATATATATATATATATATATATATATATATATATATATATATATATATATATATATAGGGTTATGTTAAATTTTGATTAAATTAAATTATTTTAATTTATCCTTTTTGGGGTATGTAAATATTTCTCTTAATGCAGAATTTTTCTGTTTGTTCTTCACTGTGAAAAAAAAAAAACACGCAGTTTCCTATTTCCGCCAAAAACGGGAAAGACTTATTAAAAAAAGTACAGTATTTAATTGCCAGGATGAAACTCGGCGTCATAACAGCACATGAAAGACGCCGAAAAGAGACTTGCGAACGCAGGTACAGAATCAGGTAGGGACTAACAGGTCACTTTCACTGCATTTAAAACAGACAAGAAAAAACCCGTTTAGGTTGTTATTAGAAGCTTGTGCATAACTAATACTTACTTTCCCAGTTCTTCATACAGCTGATATTCGTCGGTAAACCTGGTGCAGGTTGTTGAAGCCATACTGAGAGCGACAGGAAGAACAATCTGAGCGCAAAAGTGAAATCCGCGGTTACCTCGTCCTATATATCCTCAGCGCAGACTGAAAGTAAAAGTCTCAACGAAATTGCAATGTATAAATCTGTCACTTCAAATCCTCTTGCAGGTGTGAGATGGTGACTGGCACTGTTTTGACACCTATTTGAAGTTGAAGCGCCTCTCCTCGTCTAATCAGAGATGTACGAGTCGTGTCGTTCTTTTAAACTGATTCTTTTTAATGATTCAATCCAACCGATTCGAAACGTGTGTGAATCATTTGCTATGTAAATGTTTCTAGTCACAAACGCTTTAATATATATCCATGAAGAGTGGAAGAGTAGTTATTTATAACGTATAAAAAAATAAAAACCTGTATGAAACCAACGTAAGTAGCCTATTATATATTTTAAAACATTTGCGCGTTTTAAACTAGAAAACAAATATAAATAAGCTATATAAATGGGCTACTGTTAAATGTACCCTAGCTATTTATTTTATGATATCATACAAAGGTTGCATTATATTTTATAATGTCAGATTAGTTTAGTTTTACATTCAAGTTTAAAAAACACGGTTGACACAATTTCACACAGTCATATTAACCATTAAAACATATAGTGATAAAGAATATTATGATATTTAACTTGATTAGTTTCATTGCTTTAAAAAACTAATAAAAAAGGGGGAGCTGTAAAACGCAGTGCGGGATATTACTATTGCTTGATGATTCAAATGAATCTATTTTTGACCGGATCATTCGAACGAACCGATTCGCTAAAATGATTCGAGTTTCCCAACAGTAGGCTACTTAATCTCTCACATCTCGCTTCCTGTTGTAACAGCGGCTGTTGGATCCAGTGTAAGAGCTCTCTCTGGCGGAACAAACACGCGTGTACGAGAGTCTGAAATGACTCAAGTATTTATATCGCAGGAAATTACAGAATGTGCGCGGGAAGACTTGTTGATAGACTGATAACGCTAGCCTAAAATAAGGCATCAGACAGTACTGTTCATCCTTGGGTACTGTAACCTTGGGTTAACAGGGATGACCAATTATCCTATTAAATGACTAATCCTGTAAATCCAGTTGCACATTCTCCTTCATCTCCTATACTGTCTCAAAAATCAATGTGATGATAAAAAGCTCCCTATCCCACCCACCCTTGACTTTTCAGATTAGGTATATTTGTCACTTTTTACTCACCTGAATATTTATCATAGTGTTGTTTTATCAAAGTGAATGCACACACACACACACACACACACACATATTCCTTTTGTCAGTTCTTCACAATGAATAATGAATATTTCCTCTTTTCAAATAACTTTCAGTGAATTATACAAAACTGAAAACCACTGCCCAATATTAAAAAAAAAAAAATATCAAGACAATTTTTATTTGAAGTTAATTCAAAAAAAGATTTTTAAATTACACAATATTAATTTACATCTATGCATTTAGCAGACACTTTTATCCAAAGCGACTTACAGTGGAGTCAGGATATACAATTTTGATGTAATGATCAATAATATTATATTGTCAGAGATTTTAACCTTCATGTTGATAATACAAATGATGCTTTAGGACTTGCATTTACTGACCTACAGGTAATAAACTATTTCGGAATATGGAATAGATCTTACTGATATAGATATCGTACCTCAAAGTGTGCCATGGTAAAACAGTAATACCTACACTCTCAAGAAAGAAACTTGTAGTTTTGCAAATGGAAAAAAAACTAAATTGGACATTTTTAGAATTACATGGAAAAGCAGTAGGCTATGTCCGGCTATAGACAGGCTCTAAAAACTGTCATTGCTGAGCATATCCACAAACTCATAGAAAATAACCAAACTTTCCAAGGTTATTATTTAGCACAGTGGCTAATTTAACAAATAACCAGATGCCACCCGATCTAAATATTCCCTCACAGTTTAATAGTAATTACTTTAATTTCTTAACTGATAAAATAGATAACATCAGAAATACAATAACAAATGTAGATTCTATAGCCTCTAACACTTCAGCTTTATACATCACACCCAAAGATAAACTGCAGTGCTTTACAACTATAGGACACGAAGAGCTAAATAAACTTAAAGGGGGGGGGGGGGGGGGGTGAAATGCTCGTTTTCACTCAATATCCTGTTAATCTTGAGTACCTATAGAGTAGTACTGCATCCTTCATAACTCCAAAAAGTCTTAAGTTTTATTATATTCATAAGATAAAGATAGTCTGTACCGATTTTTCCCGGAAAAACACGACCGGCTGGAGGCGTGACGTGTGGGCGGAGCTAAAGAATCACGAGCACGAGTAGGCTTTTGCGTTGAGAGCGTTTGGAAGTTGTGACATTAACGTGAGGAAAAAAAACATCCAAAACAAACCATGGCTAAAGGCCCGTTCACACCAAGCACGATAACTATAAAGATAACGATAAAGATATATTTCTAAATATATTTCTAAAAATCGTTCTCAATATTAAAGAATAGCAGAGTCCACAACACAACTATAACGATAAAGGCATAGAGAAACGGTATCGTTGGAATCATTTTCAGAACGATTTTTTTCCAGCTGATGAACGATATAAACTTTGATATCCAATCAGAATCCATCCTGCTGTGACGAGCTCGAGGATTTAAAGCGGCAGACGCACGTGCGCTCAGAATAAACAGACAATATCGTTCGCTGGTGTGGACGCTAATATCGTTATCTTTATAGTTATCGTTCTTGGTGTGAACGGGGCTTAACAGTCAGATTCAGCATATATTTATGATCCAGAATCAGATCCAGAAGCTGAAATTTAACAAGAGCAGCATCAGCAACGACGTCTCTATGTGGTATGTACTGAAATTGTATATATTTGCTTAGCGGTTTTGGAAAATGACTAAGTTCCACTTTATGTCTTCTTTTTTTTTTTTTTAAGCTGTACATGTGGAAAGTGCAGTTTGATGACAACATCGCATGTTGTTTACTTGATGTGCTTACGCACCGATAGCTAAGTTAACAACACAGAGATATTTGAAGCAGTTTTACTCACCTCCTGCGGTTCCAACACACGATCGTGACCCTTTTTCGTTGGGACTGCATTATCCTTAAGAAATAAACGATACGCAAATCCGGCGTCAAACTGGGCCTTGTTTGTAAAACAAGCATCTTCTAAATGCAGGGAACAAACAAAAACACTTGCACAACTCCATTGATGCTCTGTAAAAATAAACTCAATCCACTGGTCCCTTAATGCTGTTTTCTTTGGTAATCTGTGCAGGGTTGTCTTGCCCTGGCAACCAAAAACACATGTCTTTTGTGACATTTCGCGACGCTCTCGCTCTGATCAGTGAATGTCTGTTGTGCTCTCAGTGCTGTGCTATACGGGAGCACGCGCTCTTCTGGCAGAAGTGCCCTCAGGACCCATATAAGGAAATTCCGCTCCATCTAACGCCACACAGAGCCATACTCGAAAAAAACTGTCCAAAACTTGTGACAAACCGGAAGGAGTATTTTTGGAACAAAAATACTCCTTCAAACGTACAACTTAATTTTTGAAACTTTGTCCATGTTTAGCATGGGAATCCAACTCTTTAACAGTGTAAAAAACTCAGTATGCATGAAATAGCATTTCACCCCCCTTTAAGTTATCACTGCACCTAAACCAACAACATGTTTATTAGATCTTGTACCCACTAAATTACTGAAAAAGTTGTTAACTGTAGAAGAACCACTTCTCAATATTATTAACTCATCATTATCATTAGGTCACGTCCCAAAACCATTCATGCTGGTGGTTATTAAGCCTCTTATTAAGAAACCACAACTAGATCCTAGTGAACTGGTAAATTACAGACCCATTTCAAATCTTGCATTTATGTCTAAAATTGTAGAAAAAGAGTTGTGTCTGTTCAATTGAGCACCTTCCTGCACCTTCAATTCAGACAGAGATATTACTTATTGGACCATAAAAAAATAAAAACACAATCTCATAGAAGGTAATGGAACCCTTTATACATTGTCGTGTATCTTTAGAAATAAATAATGGACAAACAGAGTCTTTAAACGCCTCAGATGTAAAGTTATTCACTGTCAAAGTGACGCCAAAATGAATGGGAGTCAATGGGAATGCTAACGCAAGTGAAGTTCTGCTAAAAGATGGCAGCCCCCACCCGACTTCAACTTCCGGTCGAGTTCCTTGCCCCTTGCGAAGTTCTGCTAAAAGATAGCAGCCCCCACCCGACTTCAACTTCCGGTCGAGTTCCCTGCTCTGAACGTGGATTCGTGTGGAACGCAAGCAGTTCCGGTTTCGTCACAATGACGTATGCATCTGCGTCAGACGCAGCGTCTAGATTCAAACTAGTCGGCGGTTAAGAAAAACAGGAACGAGTGAGGACTTAAAGCGTACAGAAACAAACCAAAATTAAACTAAATCCAAAGATGTCTAAGACATTGAAAGGAATCACACTGAAGGGGAGTGCAGAACTCGTTGCTGAGTTTTTCTGTAAGTAATGTTAGTGGTTTTGTAGCAGATGATGGGTTTCATGGCGTCGTTCTAGTCTGTCCTGGTATCAATAGAAATTGAATTAAAAACGACGGGAATCGGGAGGTGTCTGAAGTTTCGTTCAAAAGACTCGTGCCTTTGCTACGGTTCAACCATTATAATCTCAAATGCATGGCTTTAAAAGTAAATAATTTTTGATGATGATTTCTAACCATGTAAAACCTTACATATTCAATATTAGTCTTTTTTTTGTTTTATATCAAAATGTTTGCGCTTGTGTTTGTTGAGTATCATATTTGCTACCTTAGGATGGTAAACCTTTTTTTTTTGCGTCAGAATAATTTATGTCTGTACAATTTAAGGGTGAACACTTACTGCTTGTGTTCCTCTTGAAATACTGCAAACAATATAGGTCAGTGGTTTTCAAACTCTGTCGTGAAACTTGATTTAAGGGAATTTTATAGGTGTAACGAAGTTCAATATTCGGGAGGAAAGAAACGGGAAACATAACTTTTAAAACTAAATAAACATAAACAACTAAATGAAAGTGAGGCAGCCACTTCACGCAGAATAAATTCAACGTGTGTTTGTGTTGTGCTCTGTTTTTGCAAGTGTTGAACACTATGGCCAATCATCACAGTTTTCATTTCTGGAACTCAATGACCAATCAGAGGCGTTACAGTTAGTCAGAATTCACTCGCCAAGTTTTTGTTCAGTCTTGAGTTGTGGAAGCTCGCGAATCCTCTCTTTATAAAAAAAAGTGTTGACGCAATGTAAATAAGAGATTCATTGTGCCATGTTGCGGGATTCACGGATTATAGCAGAATTTCTCAGGGAGCGCTCCTAGCGTGCTTCCTTGTCTGTATTAGTCCATATTCAGTCCATTCTTAATTTGAATAAAATTTGCTAAGACCATTGTGGCGCACTTGCTGCAAGTTTCAGGATCAAGTAACATCCGCACATAAACGGGGGAATCTCTCGAAATCTCTCATATACTTTATAGAAATCAGTAAAGGCTTCACAACAAAAAGGCTACATTTTATAACAAGTCGATTTACTAAAATGCCTTTTACTTGCAAAAAAAAGAAAAAGAAACTGTCAATCAAATGTCAGAAGGCATGTAATAGTGGTCAATAGGGTTTTCCATCAAGGTTATAGTCATAATTAGAGTCCTTGGACATTTGTGTAGAGAAAATAATACAGTACTCTTGATTTATTGTGTGTGTGTGTATATATATATATATGTATATAAATTTTTTTTTAAGCAGTTTTTTGTTTGTATATAGTTATGTTAGTGTTATCCATAGCTCCTGCATCATGATTCATTTGGAAAATGAAATACATTTTAGTGTGCTGTGCCTTTTTAATTGTTTCCGAACATAAATGAAATGAGTCCTTTTGTTGTCTGTAGCATTTGGAATCAACAGCATCTTGTACCAGCGAGGAATCTACCCAGCAGAAACCTTCACCAGAGTTACTCAATATGACATGAGCCTTCACCTGACCACAGATGCAAAGCTGAAGAACTACCTCACCAATGTCATCTCACAACTCAAAGGTTGTTTTTCATCCAACCATGCTTTTCTGAAAAATAATAGTACCAAATCTTGAGGAACAGTTTGTTTTATTAAGACTGGTAATGCAGTTTAGTAGGAGGTGCATATGGTATTCATACAAGTTGCCTTCAATTTTTTTTTTTTTTAAATCTCAAAGTAATTTAAGAGTGCTGTATTCACACGATAAAGACTGCTTTCATGACTAGAAATGGAAACCTTAGCCTGCTTAGTTCTTTAGCATTGTTTGTCCTTTTTGTTGCAGAATGGTTGTTTGATTGCACAGTTCAGAAGCTGGTGGTTGTCATCACATGCCTGGAGACCAATGAGGTGCTGGAGCGATGGCAGTTTGATATTGAGTGTGACAAGACAGCAAAGGAGAACGGGTACTTAATCAAAATTCATAATCTGGAAGGACGAATGATTCATTTTCATATTCAATCACAGCCTTGAAAATTTACAATAAGTTAATAGTGACTTAGTCTTATTGTTGTTTTTTACCTAACCGATGCAAATATAAATTGTCATAAAGTATTTTACACTTTGGCTTTTCCAGTGCACCCAGGGAGAAGTCCATAAAAGCTATCCAAGAGGAAATCCGTTCTGTTATCAGACAGATTACTGCCACAGTCACCTTCTTGCCATTATTAGAAACTGCCTGTAAGTAAACTAGTTATTGTTTTAATAAGTACAGAATTTACTGTGCTTAAAATTTATCAGGATCACTTTAGCACCTCAGTTCAAGCTACACGTGAACCCATCATATCTTTCTATTTACTATAGTACAAATTAAACATGAATGGACACCAAAAGATACTATCTGATATGATAGTCATATTAGATCATATTTAATATGATCATTAGATCCATGCAGTTACACTGCAAGATCATTGTCATCCAGTGCTATATAATTTGTATGAAATATATATATTTTTTAAATTGTCGCTGTAACATTAGATTTCAGATTTCAAACATTTTAATAAATTTTATGGATTTTTTTTTTTTTTTTTTTTTTGCAATATTGCATATGCCATAGTTTACATAGCGGCTCCAGACTGTGACAAAAAAATATTAATTTGTGAGTGAAGTTTTTGCTGAAGTGGCCAATGGCTACTATAGGATATCACAATATCGTTAACAATAGGGCTGCATGATAAATCGCATGCAATATTTAATACGCAACTTGTCAGTAAAGCCTGTTTTGTAGTCCGAGGTAAATCTCCATCATCTGTGCGGAATTAACTACATAGAGCTGTTGTTCACAGACAAGCTGCGCAAAATATGATAATGGTTTTGCGCAGCTTGTCAGTGAACAACGGCTCTGTTTAGTTAGATTTACCGCTGATTACAAAACTTTACTGACAATATCGCATGCGGTTTATCGTGCAGCCCTAGTTAACAATTTGTTTATAATCTATACAGCGTCTTGTTGTCAAGATCTTTAGTCTGTTTGTTGTGTTCTGTTAATGCATGTGCTTCATATTATTTGTAGCGCACTTACTGTCCAATAGTCGTAATAAGCTTCATCCTTTGTTACATTTTAATAAACATAGTAGCTTTAAAATTCTGCCAAATTCATAATGAAATTCAAACAATGAATACTGTTTTGGCACTCTTTAATGCGGCATGAGCGATTCCTTTAGCACCTCAGTTTAAGCGACACATAAACCCATTATATCATGAATGGACACCGAAAGATATTTTATAAGATAGAATATATCTTACTGAAATGTCTCATGGAATCGCTCATTCATTGTTTCAAACTGCAGAAAATGTGGAAAACTTGTACCACGTATCAATCATTTACCTCAGAATAACCATTCGGCATCCGTAAGCTCATCAGTCAGTCAGGAAAAAATAACTATAAATAGAGGTGCATTATGCTAAATTTATGCCCTATATTGCATATTCATATTTTTACTTAACATGTTGAGAAACTGCAAAGAGCTAGAGGTAAAATTCAACACCTCCTATATTATTGCATGTTAATAATGAAGTAAAACAGACTGGATATATGCAAGACATATGACAAGGTTTATAGGATGCATTATGGACAAGTGATACTGAAATAAATATGATCCACAATATTGGCACAGATTGTCATAAATAATTGTTTGTGAATGTATATGGTTCTCAAGATGGAAAAGACATTAAGTTCTCAATTGAAGTGATTCTTAGTTCCCAGGATGTAAACAAGATGGATAAAAATTCTGAGAAAGACAAGAAAAGATGAGACATAAAGATGAGAAATAAACACATGAAAGTATGACTACAAAAATAATGTATGTTTATTCTATGGAGCCTTAAAAAACGATAATAATAAAGTATCTAGTTTTGTTTCTTATAGCCCTGCACAGTACAACAATTGTAAATAGGCCTTTAGCAGTAACCATAGAATTCATAACAAACTTTGCTTAGATCATTTTGAAGTATCATCTGGTTTCGTTGAGAGATATAGTTGAGTATCAACAGCATAACAGTGGAAACTTATCCCGTATTTTCTAATAATATTACCAAGGGGCAACGTATATTGAAAATAGCAGAAGACCTAGGACATATCCTTGTGGCACTTTATTTTACTGGTGATAAATGAGATTACTCCCCATTTAAATAAAAAAAAAAAA